>NW_027368786.1:0-47201 GCF_046119375.1 Phyllobates terribilis | reverse complement strand
AGATGCCAGCTCCTTTCATTCAGTCAGTAGCTTCAAACATTTCTGGTATATGAATAACATGATGTTTTTCAATGGCAAAAATCAATGAATATTGTAAATGCACAAACAGTAATTTCTCCGCATTGCAAGGTGCAATTCTGAAATTTTTTGCTTTTTCCTGCTCCTCTTAGCATGATAAAGAAGATTCAAAGAGAGTGAGATGCCAGCTCCTTTCATTCAGTCAGTAGCTTCAAACATTTCTGGTATATGAATAACATGATGTTTTTCAATGGCAAAAATCAATGAATATTGTAAATGCACAAACAGTAATTTCTCCGCATTGCAAGGTGCAAGTCTGAAATTTTTTGCTTTTTCCTGCTCCTCTTAGCATGATAAAGAAGATTCAAAGAGAGTGAGATGCCAGCTACTTTCATTCAGTCAGTAGCTTCAATCATTTCTGGACGTTTTTCAATGGTAAAAATCAATGAATATTGTAAATGCACAAACAGTAATTTCTCCACATTGCAAGGTGCAATTCTGAAATTTTTTGCTTTTTCCTGCTCCTCTTAGCATGATAAAGAAGATTCAAAGAGAGTGAGATGCCAGCTCCTTTCATTCAGTCAGTAGCTTCAAACATTTCTGGTATATGAATAACATGATGTTTTTCAATGGCAAAAATCAATGAATATTGTAAATGCACAAACAGTAATTTCTCCGCATTGCAAGGTGCAATTCTGAAATTTTTTGCTTTTTCCTGCTCCTCTTAGCATGATAAAGAAGATTCAAAGAGAGTGAGATGCCAGCTCCTTTCATTCAGTCAGTAGCTTCAATCATTTCTGGATGTTTTTCAATGGCAAAAATCAATGAATATTGTAAATGCACAAACTGTAATTTCTCCGCATTGCAAGGTGCAATTCTGAAATTTTTTGCTTTTTCCTGCTCCTCTTAGCATGATAAAGAAGATTCAAAGAGAGTGAGATGCCAGCTCCTTTCATTCAGTCAGTAGCTTCAATCATTTCTGGACGTTTTTCAGTGGCAAAAATCAATGAATATTGTAAATGCACAAACAGTAATTTCTCCGCATTGCAAGGTGCAATTCTGAAATTTTTTGCTTTTTCCTGCTCCTCTTAGCATGATAAAGAAGATTCAAAGAGAGTGAGATGCCAGCTCCTTTCATTCAGTCAGTACCTTCAATCATTTCTGGACGTTTTTCAATGGCAAAAATCAATGAATATTGTAAATGCACAAACAGTAATTTCTCCGCATTGCAAGGTGCAAGTCTGAAATTTTTTGCTTTTTCCTGCTCCTCTTAGCATGATAAAGAAGATTCAAAGAGAGTGAGATGCCAGCTACTTTCATTCAGTCAGTAGCTTCAATCATTTCTGGACGTTTTTCAATGGTAAAAATCAATGAATATTGTAAATGCACAAACAGTAATTTCTCCACATTGCAAGGTGCAATTCTGAAATTTTTTGCTTTTTCCTGCTCCTCTTAGCATGATAAAGAAGATTCAAAGAGAGTGAGATGCCAGCTCCTTTCATTCAGTCAGTAGCTTCAAACATTTCTGGTATATGAATAACATGATGTTTTTCAATGGCAAAAATCAATGAATATTGTAAATGCACAAACAGTAATTTCTCCACATTGCAAGGTGCAATTCTGAAATTTTTTGCTTTTTCCTGCTCCTCTTAGCATGATAAAGAAGATTCAAAGAGAGTGAGATGCCAGCTCCTTTCATTCAGTCAGTAGCTTCAAACATTTCTGGTATATGAATAACATGATGTTTTTCAATGGCAAAAATCAATGAATATTGTAAATGCACAAACAGTAATTTCTCCGCATTGCAAGGTGCAATTCTGAAATTTTTTGCTTTTTCCTGCTCCTCTTAGCATGATAAAGAAGATTCAAAGAGAGTGAGATGCCAGCTCCTTTCATTCAGTCAGTAGCTTCAATCATTTCTGGACGTTTTTCAATGGCAAAAATCAATGAATATTGTAAATGCACAAACAGTAATTTCTCCGCATTGCAAGGTGCAATTCTGAAATTTTTTGCTTTTTCCTGCTCCTCTTAGCATGATAAAGAAGATTCAAAGAGAGTGAGATGTCAGCTCCTTTCATTCAGTCAGTAGCTTCAAACATTTCTGGTATATGAATAACATGATGTTTTTCAATGGCAAAAATCAATGAATATTGTAAATGCACAAACAGTAATTTCTCCGCATTGCAAGGTGCAATTCTGAAATTTTTTGCTTTTTCCTGCTCCTCTTAGCATGATAAAGAAGATTCAAAGAGAGTGAGATGCCAGCTCCTTTCATTCAGTCAGTAGCTTCAATCATTTCTGGACGTTTTTCAATGGCAAAAATCAATGAATATTGTAAATGCACAAACAGTAATTTCTCCGCATTGCAAGGTGCAATTCTGAAATGTTTTGCTTTTTCCTGCTCCTCTTAGCATGATAAAGAAGATTCAAAGAGAGTGAGATGCCAGCTCCTTTCATTCAGTCAGTAGCTTCAAACATTTCTGGTATATGAATAACATGATGTTTTTCAATGGCAAAAATCAATGAATATTGTAAATGCACAAACAGTAATTTCTCCGCATTGCAAGGTGCAAGTCTGAAATTTTTTGCTTTTTCCTGCTCCTCTTAGCATGATAAAGAAGATTCAAAGAGAGTGAGATGCCAGCTCCTTTCATTCAGTCAGTAGCTTCAATCATTTCTGGATGTTTTTCAATGGCAAAAATCAATGAATATTGTAAATGCACAAACTGTAATTTCTCCGTATTGCAAGGTGCAATTCTGAAATTTTTTGCTTTTTCCTGCTCCTCTTAGCATGATAAAGAAGATTCAAAGAGAGTGAGATGCCAGCTCCTTTCATTCAGTCAGTAGCTTCAATCATTTCTGGACGTTTTTCAATGGCAAAAATCAATGAATATTGTAAATGCACAAACAGTAATTTCTCCGCATTGCAAGGTGCAATTCTGAAATTTTTTGCTTTTTCCTGCTCCTCTTAGCATGATAAAGAAGATTCAAAGAGAGTGAGATGACAGCTCCTTTCATTTAGTCAGTACCTTCAATCATTTCTGGACGTTTTTCAATGGCAAAAATCAATGAATATTGTAAATGCACAAACAGTAATTTCTCCGCATTGCAAGGTGCAATTCTGAAATTTTTTGCTTTTTCCCGCTCCTCTTAGCATGATAAAGAAGATTGAAAGAGAGTGAGGTGCCAGCTCCTTTCATTCAGTCAGTAGCTTCAAACATTTCTGGTATATGAATAACATGTTTTTCAATGGCAAAAATCAATGAATATGGTAAATGCACAAACAGTAATTTCTCCGCATTGCAAGGTGCAATTCTGAAATTTTTTGATTTTTCCTGCTCCTCTTAGCATGATAAAGAAGATTCAAAGAGAGTGAGATGCCAGCTCCTTTCATTCAGTCAGTAGCTTCAATCATTTCTGGACGTTTTTCAATGGCAAAAATCAATGAATATTGTAAATGCACAAACAGTAATTTCTCCGCATTGCAAGGTGCAATTCTGAAATTTTTTGCTTTTTCCTGCTCCTCTTAGCATGATAAAGAAGATTCAAAGAGAGTGAGATGCCAGCTCCTTTCATTCAGTCAGTAGCTTCAAACATTTCTGGTATATGAATAACATGATGTTTTTCAATGGCAAAAATCAATGAATATTGTAAATGCACAAACAGTAATTTCTCCGCATTGCAAGGTGCAATTCTGAAATTTTTTGCTTTTTCCTGCTCCTCTTAGCATGATAAAGAAGATTCAAAGAGAGTGAGATGCCAGCTCCTTTCATTCAGTCAGTAGCTTCAAACATTTCTGGTATATGAATAACATGATGTTTTTCAATGGCAAAAATCAATGAATATTGTAAATGCACAAACAGTAATTTCTCCGCATTGCAAGGTGCAAGTCTGAAATTTTTTGCTTTTTCCTGCTCCTCTTAGCATGATAAAGAAGATTCAAAGAGAGTGAGATGCCAGCTACTTTCATTCAGTCAGTAGCTTCAATCATTTCTGGACGTTTTTCAATGGTAAAAATCAATGAATATTGTAAATGCACAAACAGTAATTTCTCCACATTGCAAGGTGCAATTCTGAAATTTTTTGCTTTTTCCTGCTCCTCTTAGCATGATAAAGAAGATTCAAAGAGAGTGAGATGCCAGCTCCTTTCATTCAGTCAGTAGCTTCAAACATTTCTGGTATATGAATAACATGATGTTTTTCAATGGCAAAAATCAATGAATATTGTAAATGCACAAACAGTAATTTCTCCGCATTGCAAGGTGCAATTCTGAAATTTTTTGCTTTTTCCTGCTCCTCTTAGCATGATAAAGAAGATTCAAAGAGAGTGAGATGCCAGCTCCTTTCATTCAGTCAGTAGCTTCAATCATTTCTGGATGTTTTTCAATGGCAAAAATCAATGAATATTGTAAATGCACAAACTGTAATTTCTCCGCATTGCAAGGTGCAATTCTGAAATTTTTTGCTTTTTCCTGCTCCTCTTAGCATGATAAAGAAGATTCAAAGAGAGTGAGATGCCAGCTCCTTTCATTCAGTCAGTAGCTTCAATCATTTCTGGACGTTTTTCAGTGGCAAAAATCAATGAATATTGTAAATGCACAAACAGTAATTTCTCCGCATTGCAAGGTGCAATTCTGAAATTTTTGGCTTTTTCCTGCTCCTCTTAGCATGATAAAGAAGATTCAAAGAGAGTGAGATGCCAGCTCCTTTCATTCAGTCAGTACCTTCAATCATTTCTGGACGTTTTTCAATGGCAAAAATCAATGAATATTGTAAATGCACAAACAGTAATTTCTCCGCATTGCAAGGTGCAAGTCTGAAATTTTTTGCTTTTTCCTGCTCCTCTTAGCATGATAAAGAAGATTCAAAGAGAGTGAGATGCCAGCTACTTTCATTCAGTCAGTAGCTTCAATCATTTCGGGACGTTTTTCAATGGTAAAAATCAATGAATATTGTAAATGCACAAACAGTAATTTCTCCACATTGCAAGGTGCAATTCTGAAATTTTTTGCTTTTTCCTGCTCCTCTTAGCATGATAACGAAGATTCAAAGAGAGTGAGATGCCAGCTCCTTTCATTCAGTCAGTAGCTTCAAACATTTCTGGTATATGAATAACATGATGTTTTTCAATGGCAAAAATCAATGAATATTGTAAATGCACAAACAGTAATTTCTCCGCATTGCAAGGTGCAATTCTGAAATTTTTTGCTTTTTCCTGCTCCTCTTAGCATGATAAAGAAGATTCAAAGAGAGTGAGATGCCAGCTCCTTTCATTCAGTCAGTAGCTTCAATCATTTCTGGATGTTTTTCAATGGCAAAAATCAATGAATATTGTAAATGCACAAACTGTAATTTCTCCGCATTGCAAGGTGCAATTCTGAAATTTTTTGCTTTTTCCTGCTCCTCTTAGCATGATAAAGAAGATTCAAAGAGAGTGAGATGCCAGCTCCTTTCATTCAGTCAGTAGCTTCAATCATTTCTGGACGTTTTTCAATGGCAAAAATCAATGAATATTGTAAATGCACAAACAGTAATTTCTCCGCATTGCAAGGTGCAATTCTGAAATTTTTTGCTTTTTCCTGCTCCTCTTAGCATGATAAAGAAGATTCAAAGAGAGTGAGATGCCAGCTCCTTTCATTCAGTCAGTAGCTTCAATCATTTCTGGACGTTTTTCAATGGCAAAAATCAATGAATATTGTAAATGCACAAACAGTAATTTCTCCGCATTGCAAGGTGCAATTCTGAAATTTTTTGCTTTTTCCCGCTCCTCTTAGCATGATAAAGAAGATTCAAAGAGAGTGAGGTGCCAGCTCCTTTCATTCAGTCAGTAGCTTCAAACATTTCTGGTATATGAATAACATGTTTTTCAATGGCAAAAATCAATGAATATTGTAAATGCACAAACAGTAATTTCTCCGCATTGCAAGGTGCAATTCTGAAATTTTTTGATTTTTCCTGCTCCTCTTAGCATGATAAAGAAGATTCAAAGAGAGTGAGATGCCAGCTCCTTTCATTCAGTCAGTAGCTTCAATCATTTCTGGACGTTTTTCAATGGCAAAAATCAATGAATATTGTAAAAGCACAAACAGTAATTTCTCCGCATTGCAAGGTGCAATTCTGAAATTTTTTGCTTTTTCCTGCTCCTCTTAGCATGATAAAGAAGATTCAAAGAGAGTGAGATGCCAGCTCCTTTCATTCAGTCAGTAGCTTCAAACATTTCTGGTATATGAATAACATGATGTTTTTCAATGGCAAAAATCAATGAATATTGTAAATGCACAAACAGTAATTTCTCCGCATTGCAAGGTGCAATTCTGAAATTTTTTGCTTTTTCCTGCTCCTCTTAGCATGATAAAGAAGATTCAAAGAGAGTGAGATGCCAGCTCCTTTCATTCAGTCAGTAGCTTCAAACATTTCTGGTATATGAATAACATGATGTTTTTCAATGGCAAAAATCAATGAATATTGTAAATGCACAAACAGTAATTTCTCCGCATTGCAAGGTGCAAGTCTGAAATTTTTTGCTTTTTCCTGCTCCTCTTAGCATGATAAAGAAGATTCAAAGAGAGTGAGATGCCAGCTCCTTTCATTCAGTCAGTAGCTTCAAACATTTCTGGTATATGAATAACATGATGTTTTTCAATGGCAAAAATCAATGAATATTGTAAATGCACAAACAGTAATTTCTCCGCATTGCAAGGTGCAATTCTGAAATTTTTTGCTTTTTCCTGCTCCTCTTAGCATGATAAAGAAGATTCAAAGAGAGTGAGATGCCAGCTCCTTTCATTCAGTCAGTAGCTTCAAACATTTCTGGTATATGAATAACATGATGTTTTTCAATGGCAAAAATCAATGAATATTGTAAATGCACAAACAGTAATTTCTCCGCATTGCAAGGTGCAAGTCTGAAATTTTTTGCTTTTTCCTGCTCCTCTTAGCATGATAAAGAAGATTCAAAGAGAGTGAGATGCCAGCTACTTTCATTCAGTCAGTAGCTTCAATCATTTCTGGACGTTTTTCAATGGTAAAAATCAATGAATATTGTAAATGCACAAACAGTAATTTCTCCACATTGCAAGGTGCAATTCTGAAATTTTTTGCTTTTTCCTGCTCCTCTTAGCATGATAAAGAAGATTCAAAGAGAGTGAGATGCCAGCTCCTTTCAGTCAGTAGCTTCAAACATTTCTGGTATATGAATAACATGATGTTTTTCAATGGCAAAAATCAATGAATATTGTAAATGCACAAACAGTAATTTCTCCGCATTGCAAGGTGCAATTCTGAAATTTTTTGCTTTTTCCTGCTCCTCTTAGCATGATAAAGAAGATTCAAAGAGAGTGAGATGCCAGCTCCTTTCATTCAGTCAGTAGCTTCAATCATTTCTGGATGTTTTTCAATGGCAAAAATCAATGAATATTGTAAATGCACAAACTGTAATTTCTCCGCATTGCAAGGTGCAATTCTGAAATTTTTTGCTTTTTCCTGCTCCTCTTAGCATGATAAAGAAGATTCAAAGAGAGTGAGATGCCAGCTCCTTTCATTCAGTCAGTAGCTTCAATCATTTCTGGACGTTTTTCAGTGGCAAAAATCAATGAATATTGTAAATGCACAAACAGTAATTTCTCCGCATTGCAAGGTGCAATTCTGAAATTTTTTGCTTTTTCCTGCTCCTCTTAGCATGATAAAGAAGATTCAAAGAGAGTGAGATGCCAGCTCCTTTCATTCAGTCAGTACCTTCAATCATTTCTGGACGTTTTTCAATGGCAAAAATCAATGAATATTGTAAATGCACAAACAGTAATTTCTCCGCATTGCAAGGTGCAAGTCTGAAATTTTTTGCTTTTTCCTGCTCCTCTTAGCATGATAAAGAAGATTCAAAGAGAGTGAGATGCCAGCTACTTTCATTCAGTCAGTAGCTTCAATCATTTCGGGACGTTTTTCAATGGTAAAAATCAATGAATATTGTAAATGCACAAACAGTAATTTCTCCACATTGCAAGGTGCAATTCTGAAATTTTTTGCTTTTTCCTGCTCCTCTTAGCATGATAACGAAGATTCAAAGAGAGTGAGATGCCAGCTCCTTTCATTCAGTCAGTAGCTTCAAACATTTCTGGTATATGAATAACATGATGTTTTTCAATGGCAAAAATCAATGAATATTGTAAATGCACAAACAGTAATTTCTCCGCATTGCAAGGTGCAATTCTGAAATTTTTTGCTTTTTCCTGCTCCTCTTAGCATGATAAAGAAGATTCAAAGAGAGTGAGATGCCAGCTCCTTTCATTCAGTCAGTAGCTTCAATCATTTCTGGATGTTTTTCAATGGCAAAAATCAATGAATATTGTAAATGCACAAACTGTAATTTCTCCGCATTGCAAGGTGCAATTCTGAAATTTTTTGCTTTTTCCTGCTCCTCTTAGCATGATAAAGAAGATTCAAAGAGAGTGAGATGCCAGCTCCTTTCATTCAGTCAGTAGCTTCAATCATTTCTGGACGTTTTTCAATGGCAAAAATCAATGAATATTGTAAATGCACAAACAGTAATTTCTCCGCATTGCAAGGTGCAATTCTGAAATTTTTTGCTTTTTCCTGCTCCTCTTAGCATGATAAAGAAGATTCAAAGAGAGTGAGATGCCAGCTCCTTTCATTCAGTCAGTAGCTTCAATCATTTCTGGACGTTTTTCAATGGCAAAAATCAATGAATATTGTAAATGCACAAACAGTAATTTCTCCGCATTGCAAGGTGCAATTCTGAAATTTTTTGCTTTTTCCCGCTCCTCTTAGCATGATAAAGAAGATTCAAAGAGAGTGAGGTGCCAGCTCCTTTCATTCAGTCAGTAGCTTCAAACATTTCTGGTATATGAATAACATGTTTTTCAATGGCAAAAATCAATGAATATTGTAAATGCACAAACAGTAATTTCTCCGCATTGCAAGGTGCAATTCTGAAATTTTTTGATTTTTCCTGCTCCTCTTAGCATGATAAAGAAGATTCAAAGAGAGTGAGATGCCAGCTCCTTTCATTCAGTCAGTAGCTTCAATCATTTCTGGACGTTTTTCAATGGCAAAAATCAATGAATATTGTAAAAGCACAAACAGTAATTTCTCCGCATTGCAAGGTGCAATTCTGAAATTTTTTGCTTTTTCCTGCTCCTCTTAGCATGATAAAGAAGATTCAAAGAGAGTGAGATGCCAGCTCCTTTCATTCAGTCAGTAGCTTCAAACATTTCTGGTATATGAATAACATGATGTTTTTCAATGGCAAAAATCAATGAATATTGTAAATGCACAAACAGTAATTTCTCCGCATTGCAAGGTGCAAGTCTGAAATTTTTTGCTTTTTCCTGCTCCTCTTAGCATGATAAAGAAGATTCAAAGAGAGTGAGATGCCAGCTCCTTTCATTCAGTCAGTAGCTTCAAACATTTCTGGTATATGAATAACATGATGTTTTTCAATGGCAAAAATCAATGAATATTGTAAATGCACAAACAGTAATTTCTCCGCATTTCAAGGTGCAATTCTGAAATTTTTTGCTTTTTCCTGCTCCTCTTAGCATGATAAAGAAGATTCAAAGAGAGTGAGATGCCAGCTCCTTTCATTCAGTCAGTAGCTTCAAACATTTCTGGTATATGAATAACATGATGTTTTTCAATGGCAAAAATCAATGAATATTGTAAATGCACAAACAGTAATTTCTCCGCATTGCAAGGTGCAAGTCTGAAATTTTTTGCTTTTTCCTGCTCCTCTTAGCATGATAAAGAAGATTCAAAGAGAGTGAGATGCCAGCTACTTTCATTCAGTCAGTAGCTTCAATCATTTCTGGACGTTTTTCAATGGTAAAAATCAATGAATATTGTAAATGCACAAACAGTAATTTCTCCACATTGCAAGGTGCAATTCTGAAATTTTTTGCTTTTTCCTGCTCCTCTTAGCATGATAAAGAAGATTCAAAGAGAGTGAGATGCCAGCTCCTTTCATTCAGTCAGTAGCTTCAAACATTTCTGGTATATGAATAACATGATGTTTTTCAATGGCAAAAATCAATGAATATTGTAAATGCACAAACAGTAATTTCTCCGCATTGCAAGGTGCAATTCTGAAATTTTTTGCTTTTTCCTGCTCCTCTTAGCATGATAAAGAAGATTCAAAGAGAGTGAGATGCCAGCTCCTTTCATTCAGTCAGTAGCTTCAATCATTTCTGGACGTTTTTCAATGGCAAAAATCAATGAATATTGTAAATGCACAAACAGTAATTTCTCCGCATTGCAAGGTGCAATTCTGAAATTTTTTGCTTTTTCCTGCTCCTCTTAGCATGATAAAGAAGATTCAAAGAGAGTGAGATGCCAGCTCCTTTCATTCAGTCAGTAGCTTCAATCATTTCTGGACGTTTTTCAATGGCAAAAATCAATGAATATTGTAAATGCACAAACAGTAATTTCTCCGCATTGCAAGGTGCAATTCTGAAATTTTTTGCTTTTTCCCGCTCCTCTTAGCATGATAAAGAAGATTCAAAGAGAGTGAGGTGCCAGCTCCTTTCATTCAGTCAGTAGCTTCAAACATTTCTGGTATATGAATAACATGTTTTTCAATGGCAAAAATCAATGAATATTGTAAATGCACAAACAGTAATTTCTCCGCATTGCAAGGTGCAATTCTGAAATTTTTTGATTTTTCCTGCTCCTCTTAGCATGATAAAGAAGATTCAAAGAGAGTGAGATGCCAGCTCCTTTCATTCAGTCAGTAGCTTCAATCATTTCTGGACGTTTTTCAATGGCAAAAATCAATGAATATTGTAAAAGCACAAACAGTAATTTCTCCGCATTGCAAGGTGCAATTCTGAAATTTTTTGCTTTTTCCTGCTCCTCTTAGCATGATAAAGAAGATTAAAAGAGAGTGAGATGCCAGCTCCTTTCATTCAGTCAGTAGCTTCAAACATTTCTGGTATATGAATAACATGATGTTTTTCAATGGCAAAAATCAATGAATATTGTAAATGCACAAACAGTAATTTCTCCGCATTGCAAGGTGCAATTCTGAAATTTTTTGCTTTTTCCTGCTCCTCTTAGCATGATAAAGAAGATTCAAAGAGAGTGAGATGCCAGCTCCTTTCATTCAGTCAGTAGCTTCAAACATTTCTGGTATATGAATAACATGATGTTTTTCAATGGCAAAAATCAATGAATATTGTAAATGCACAAACAGTAATTTCTCCGCATTGCAAGGTGCAAGTCTGAAATTTTTTGCTTTTTCCTGCTCCTCTTAGCATGATAAAGAAGATTCAAAGAGAGTGAGATGCCAGCTCCTTTCATTCAGTCAGTAGCTTCAAACATTTCTGGTATATGAATAACATGATGTTTTTCAATGGCAAAAATCAATGAATATTGTAAATGCACAAACAGTAATTTCTCCGCATTGCAAGGTGCAATTCTGAAATTTTTTGCTTTTTCCTGCTCCTCTTAGCATGATAAAGAAGATTCAAAGAGAGTGAGATGCCAGCTCCTTTCATTCAGTCAGTAGCTTCAAACATTTCTGGTATATGAATAACATGATGTTTTTCAATGGCAAAAATCAATGAATATTGTAAATGCACAAACAGTAATTTCTCCGCATTGCAAGGTGCAAGTCTGAAATTTTTTGCTTTTTCCTGCTCCTCTTAGCATGATAAAGAAGATTCAAAGAGAGTGAGATGCCAGCTACTTTCATTCAGTCAGTAGCTTCAATCATTTCTGGACGTTTTTCAATGGTAAAAATCAATGAATATTGTAAATGCACAAACAGTAATTTCTCCACATTGCAAGGTGCAATTCTGAAATTTTTTGCTTTTTCCTGCTCCTCTTAGCATGATAAAGAAGATTCAAAGAGAGTGAGATGCCAGCTCCTTTCATTCAGTCAGTAGCTTCAAACATTTCTGGTATATGAATAACATGATGTTTTTCAATGGCAAAAATCAATGAATATTGTAAATGCACAAACAGTAATTTCTCCGCATTGCAAGGTGCAATTCTGAAATTTTTTGCTTTTTCCTGCTCCTCTTTGCATGATAAAGAAGATTCAAAGAGAGTGAGATGCCAGCTCCTTTCATTCAGTCAGTAGCTTCAATCATTTCTGGATGTTTTTCAATGGCAAAAATCAATGAATATTGTAAATGCACAAACTGTAATTTCTCCGCATTGCAAGGTGCAATTCTGAAATTTTTTGCTTTTTCCTGCTCCTCTTAGCATGATAAAGAAGATTCAAAGAGAGTGAGATGCCAGCTCCTTTCATTCAGTCAGTAGCTTCAATCATTTCTGGACGTTTTTCAGTGGCAAAAATCAATGAATATTGTAAATGCACAAACAGTAATTTCTCCGCATTGCAAGGTGCAATTCTGAAATTTTTTGCTTTTTCCTGCTCCTCTTAGCATGATAAAGAAGATTCAAAGAGAGTGAGATGCCAGCTCCTTTCATTCAGTCAGTACCTTCAATCATTTCTGGACGTTTTTCAATGGCAAAAATCAATGAATATTGTAAATGCACAAACAGTAATTTCTCCGCATTGCAAGGTGCAAGTCTGAAATTTTTTGCTTTTTCCTGCTCCTCTTAGCATGATAAAGAAGATTCAAAGAGAGTGAGATGCCAGCTACTTTCATTCAGTCAGTAGCTTCAATCATTTCGGGACGTTTTTCAATGGTAAAAATCAATGAATATTGTAAATGCACAAACAGTAATTTCTCCACATTGCAAGGTGCAATTCTGAAATTTTTTGCTTTTTCCTGCTCCTCTTAGCATGATAACGAAGATTCAAAGAGAGTGAGATGCCAGCTCCTTTTATTCAGTCAGTAGCTTCAAACATTTCTGGTATATGAATAACATGATGTTTTTCAATGGCAAAAATCAATGAATATTGTAAATGCACAAACAGTAATTTCTCCGCATTGCAAGGTGCAATTCTGAAATTTTTTGCTTTTTCCTGCTCCTCTTAGCATGATAAAGAAGATTCAAAGAGAGTGAGATGCCAGCTCCTTTCATTCAGTCAGTAGCTTCAATCATTTCTGGATGTTTTTCAATGGCAAAAATCAATGAATATTGTAAATGCACAAACTGTAATTTCTCCGCATTGCAAGGTGCAATTCTGAAATTTTTTGCTTTTTCCTGCTCCTCTTAGCATGATAAAGAAGATTCAAAGAGAGTGAGATGCCAGCTCCTTTCATTCAGTCAGTAGCTTCAATCATTTCTGGACGTTTTTCAATGGCAAAAATCAATGAATATTGTAAATGCACAAACAGTAATTTCTCCGCATTGCAAGGTGCAATTCTGAAATTTTTTGCTTTTTCCTGCTCCTCTTAGCATGATAAAGAAGATTCAAAGAGAGTGAGATGCCAGCTCCTTTCATTCAGTCAGTAGCTTCAATCATTTCTGGACGTTTTTCAATGGCAAAAATCAATGAATATTGTAAATGCACAAACAGTAATTTCTCCGCATTGCAAGGTGCAATTCTGAAATTTTTTGCTTTTTCCCGCTCCTCTTAGCATGATAAAGAAGATTCAAAGAGAGTGAGGTGCCAGCTCCTTTCATTCAGTCAGTAGCTTCAAACATTTCTGGTATATGAATAACATGTTTTTCAATGGCAAAAATCAATGAATATTGTAAATGCACAAACAGTAATTTCTCCGCATTGCAAGGTGCAATTCTGAAATTTTTTGATTTTTCCTGCTCCTCTTAGCATGATAAAGAAGATTCAAAGAGAGTGAGATGCCAGCTCCTTTCATTCAGTCAGTAGCTTCAATCATTTCTGGACGTTTTTCAATGGCAAAAATCAATGAATATTGTAAAAGCACAAACAGTAATTTCTCCGCATTGCAAGGTGCAATTCTGAAATTTTTTGCTTTTTCCTGCTCCTCTTAGCATGATAAAGAAGATTCAAAGAGAGTGAGATGCCAGCTCCTTTCATTCAGTCAGTAGCTTCAAACATTTCTGGTATATGAATAACATGATGTTTTTCAATGGCAAAAATCAATGAATATTGTAAATGCACAAACAGTAATTTCTCCGCATTGCAAGGTGCAATTCTGAAATTTTTTGCTTTTTCCTGCTCCTCTTAGCATGATAAAGAAGATTCAAAGAGAGTGAGATGCCAGCTCCTTTCATTCAGTCAGTAGCTTCAAACATTTCTGGTATATGAATAACATGATGTTTTTCAATGGCAAAAATCAATGAATATTGTAAATGCACAAACAGTAATTTCTCCGCATTGCAAGGTGCAAGTCTGAAATTTTTTGCTTTTTCCTGCTCCTCTTAGCATGATAAAGAAGATTCAAAGAGAGTGAGATGCCAGCTCCTTTCATTCAGTCAGTAGCTTCAAACATTTCTGGTATATGAATAACATGATGTTTTTCAATGGCAAAAATCAATGAATATTGTAAATGCACAAACAGTAATTTCTCCGCATTGCAAGGTGCAATTCTGAAATTTTTTGCTTTTTCCTGCTCCTCTTAGCATGATAAAGAAGATTCAAAGAGAGTGAGATGCCAGCTCCTTTCATTCAGTCAGTAGCTTCAAACATTTCTGGTATATGAATAACATGATGTTTTTCAATGGCAAAAATCAATGAATATTGTAAATGCACAAACAGTAATTTCTCCGCATTGCAAGGTGCAAGTCTGAAATTTTTTGCTTTTTCCTGCTCCTCTTAGCATGATAAAGAAGATTCAAAGAGAGTGAGATGCCAGCTACTTTCATTCAGTCAGTAGCTTCAATCATTTCTGGACGTTTTTCAATGGTAAAAATCAATGAATATTGTAAATGCACAAACAGTAATTTCTCCACATTGCAAGGTGCAATTCTGAAATTTTTAGCTTTTTCCTGCTCCTCTTAGCATGATAAAGAAGATTCAAAGAGAGTGAGATGCCAGCTCCTTTCATTCAGTCAGTAGCTTCAAACATTTCTGGTATATGAATAACATGATGTTTTTCAATGGCAAAAATCAATGAATATTGTAAATGCACAAACAGTAATTTCTCCGCATTGCAAGGTGCAATTCTGAAATTTTTTGCTTTTTCCTGCTCCTCTTAGCATGATAAAGAAGATTCAAAGAGAGTGAGATGCCAGCTCCTTTCATTCAGTCAGTAGCTTCAATCATTTCTGGATGTTTTTCAATGGCAAAAATCAATGAATATTGTAAATGCACAAACTGTAATTTCTCCGCATTGCAAGGTGCAATTCTGAAATTTTTTGCTTTTTCCTGCTCCTCTTAGCATGATAAAGAAGATTCAAAGAGAGTGAGATGCCAGCTCCTTTCATTCAGTCAGTAGCTTCAATCATTTCTGGACGTTTTTCAGTGGCAAAAATCAATGAATATTGTAAATGCACAAACAGTAATTTCTCCGCATTGCAAGGTGCAATTCTGAAATTTTTTGCTTTTTCCTGCTCCTCTTAGCATGATAAAGAAGATTCAAAGAGAGTGAGATGCCAGCTCCTTTCATTCAGTCAGTACCTTCAATCATTTCTGGACGTTTTTCAATGGCAAAAATCAATGAATATTGTAAATGCACAAACAGTAATTTCTCCGCATTGCAAGGTGCAAGTCTGAAATTTTTTGCTTTTTCCTGCTCCTCTTAGCATGATAAAGAAGATTCAAAGAGAGTGAGATGCCAGCTACTTTCATTCAGTCAGTAGCTTCAATCATTTCGGGACGTTTTTCAATGGTAAAAATCAATGAATATTGTAAATGCACAAACAGTAATTTCTCCACATTGCAAGGTGCAATTCTGAAATTTTTTGCTTTTTCCTGCTCCTCTTAGCATGATAACGAATATTCAAAGAGAGTGAGATGCCAGCTCCTTTCATTCAGTCAGTAGCTTCAAACATTTCTGGTATATGAATAACATGATGTTTTTCAATGGCAAAAATCAATGAATATTGTAAATGCACAAACAGTAATTTCTCCGCATTGCAAGGTGCAATTCTGAAATTTTTTGCTTTTTCCTGCTCCTCTTAGCATGATAAAGAAGATTCAAAGAGAGTGAGATGCCAGCTCCTTTCATTCAGTCAGTAGCTTCAATCATTTCTGGATGTTTTTCAATGGCAAAAATCAATGAATATTGTAAATGCACAAACTGTAATTTCTCCGCATTGCAAGGTGCAATTCTGAAATTTTTTGCTTTTTCCTGCTCCTCTTAGCATGATAAAGAAGATTCAAAGAGAGTGAGATGCCAGCTCCTTTCATTCAGTCAGTAGCTTCAATCATTTCTGGACGTTTTTCAATGGCAAAAATCAATGAATATTGTAAATGCACAAACAGTAATTTCTCCGCATTGCAAGGTGCAATTCTGAAATTTTTTGCTTTTTCCTGCTCCTCTTAGCATGATAAAGAAGATTCAAAGAGAGTGAGATGCCAGCTCCTTTCATTCAGTCAGTAGCTTCAATCATTTCTGGACGTTTTTCAATGGCAAAAATCAATGAATATTGTAAATGCACAAACAGTAATTTCTCCGCATTGCAAGGTGCAATTCTGAAATTTTTTGCTTTTTCCCGCTCCTCTTAACATGATAAAGAAGATTCAAAGAGAGTGAGGTGCCAGCTCCTTTCATTCAGTCAGTAGCTTCAAACATTTCTGGTATATGAATAACATGTTTTTCAATGGCAAAAATCAATGAATATTGTAAATGCACAAACAGTAATTTCTCCGCATTGCAAGGTGCAATTCTGAAATTTTTTGATTTTTCCTGCTCCTCTTAGCATGATAAAGAAGATTCAAAGAGAGTGAGATGCCAGCTCCTTTCATTCAGTCAGTAGCTTCAATCATTTCTGGACGTTTTTCAATGGCAAAAATCAATGAATATTGTAAAAGCACAAACAGTAATTTCTCCGCATTGCAAGGTGCAATTCTGAAATTTTTTGCTTTTTCCTGCTCCTCTTAGCATGATAAAGAAGATTCAAAGAGAGTGAGATGCCAGCTCCTTTCATTCAGTCAGTAGCTTCAAACATTTCTGGTATATGAATAACATGATGTTTTTCAATGGCAAAAATCAATGAATATTGTAAATGCACAAACAGTAATTTCTCCGCATTGCAAGGTGCAATTCTGAAATTTTTTGCTTTTTCCTGCTCCTCTTAGCATGATAAAGAAGATTCAAAGAGAGTGAGATGCCAGCTCCTTTCATTCAGTCAGTAGCTTCAAACATTTCTGGTATATGAATAACATGATGTTTTTCAATGGCAAAAATCAATGAATATTGTAAATGCACAAACAGTAATTTCTCCGCATTGCAAGGTGCAAGTCTGAAATTTTTTGCTTTTTCCTGCTCCTCTTAGCATGATAAAGAAGATTCAAAGAGAGTGAGATGCCAGCTACTTTCATTCAGTCAGTAGCTTCAATCATTTCTGGACGTTTTTCAATGGTAAAAATCAATGAATATTGTAAATGCACAAACAGTAATTTCTCCACATTGCAAGGTGCAATTCTGAAATTTTTTGCTTTTTCCTGCTCCTCTTAGCATGATAAAGAAGATTCAAAGAGAGTGAGATGCCAGCTCCTTTCATTCAGTCAGTAGCTTCAAACATTTCTGGTATATGAATAACATGATGTTTTTCAATGGCAAAAATCAATGAATATTGTAAATGCACAAACAGTAATTTCTCCACATTGCAAGGTGCAATTCTGAAATTTTTTGCTTTTTCCTGCTCCTCTTAGCATGATAAAGCAGATTCAAAGAGAGTGAGATGCCAGCTCCTTTCATTCAGTCAGTAGCTTCAATCATTTCTGGATGTTTTTCAATGGCAAAAATCAATGAATATTGTAAATGCACAAACTGTAATTTCTCCCCATTGCAAGGTGCAATTCTGAAATTTTTTGCTTTTTCCTGCTCCTCTTAGCATGATAAAGAATATTCAAAGAGAGTGAGATGCCAGCTCCTTTCATTCAGTCAGTAGCTTCAATCATTTCTGGACGTTTTTCAATGGCAAAAATCAATGAATATTGTAAATGCACAAACAGTAATTTCTCCGCATTGCAAGGTGCAATTCTGAAATTTTTTGCTTTTTCCTGCTCCTCTTAGCATGATAAAGAAGATTCAAAGAGAGTGAGATGCCAGCTCCTTTCACTCAGTCAGTAGCTTCAAACATTTCTGGTATATGAATAACATGATGTTTTTCAATGGCAAAAATCAATGAATATTGTAAATGCACAAACAGTAATTTCTCCGCATTGCAAGGTGCAAGTCTGAAATTTTTTGCTTTTTCCTGCTCCTCTTAGCATGATAAAGAAGATTCAAAGAGAGTGAGATGCCAGTTACTTTCATTCAGTCAGTAGCTTCAATCATTTCTGGACGTTTTTCAATGGTAAAAATCAATGAATATTGTAAATGCACAAACAGTAATTTCTCCACACTGCAAGGTGCAATTCTGAAATTTTTTGCTTTTTCCTGCTCCTCTTAGCATGATAAAGAAGATTCAAAGAGAGTGAGATGCCAGCTCCTTTCATTCAGTCAGTAGCTTCAAACATTTCTGGTATATGAATAACATGATGTTTTTCAATGGCAAAAATCAATGAATATTGTAAATGCACAAACAGTAATTTCTCCGCATTGCAAGGTGCAATTCTGAAATTTTTTGCTTTTTCCTGCTCCTCTTAGCATGATAAAGAAGATTCAAAGAGAGTGAGATGCCAGCTCCTTTCATTCAGTCAGTAGCTTCAAACATTTCTGGTATATGAATAACATGATGTTTTTCAATGGCAAAAATCAATGAATATTGTAAATGCACAAACAGTAATTTCTCCGCATTGCAAGGTGCAATTCTGAAATTTTTTGCTTTTTCCTGCTCCTCTTAGCATGATAAAGAAGATTCAAAAAGAGTGAGATGCCAGCTCCTTTCATTCAGTCAGTAGCTTCAATCATTTCTGGATGTTTTTCAATGGCAAAAATCAATGAATATTGTAAATGCACAAACAGTAATTTCTCCGCATTGCAAGGTGCAATTCTGAAATTTTTTGCTTTTTCCTGCTCCTCTTAGCATGATAAAGAAGATTCAAAGAGAGTGAGATGTCAGCTCCTTTCATTCAGTCAGTAGCTTCAAACATTTCTGGTATATGAATAACATGATGTTTTTCAATGGCAAAAATCAATGAATATTGTAAATGCACAAACAGTAATTTCTCCGCATTGCAAGGTGCAATTCTGAAATTTTTTGCTTTTTCCTGCTCCTCTTAGCATGATAAAGAAGATTCAAAGAGAGTGAGATGCCAGCTCCTTTCATTCAGTCAGTAGCTTCAAACATTTCTGGTATATGAATAACATGATGTTTTTCAATGGCAAAAATCAATGAATATTGTAAATGCACAAACAGTAATTTCTCCGCATTGCAAGGTGCAAGTCTGAAATTTTTTGCTTTTTCCTGCTCCTCTTAGCATGATAAAGAAGATTCAAAGAGAGTGAGATGCCAGCTACTTTCATTCAGTCAGTAGCTTCAATCATTTCTGGACGTTTTTCAATGGTAAAAATCAATGAATATTGTAAATGCACAAACAGTAATTTCTCCACATTGCAAGGTGCAATTCTGAAATTTTTTGCTTTTTCCTGCTCCTCTTAGCATGATAAAGAAGATTCAAAGAGAGTGAGATGCCAGCTCCTTTCAGTCAGTAGCTTCAAACATTTCTGGTATATGAATAACATGATGTTTTTCAATGGCAAAAATCAATGAATATTGTAAATGCACAAACAGTAATTTCTCCGCATTGCAAGGTGCAATTCTGAAATTTTTTGCTTTTTCCTGCTCCTCTTAGCATGATAAAGAAGATTCAAAGAGAGTGAGATGCCAGCTCCTTTCATTCAGTCAGTAGCTTCAATCATTTCTGGATGTTTTTCAATGGCAAAAATCAATGAATATTGTAAATGCACAAACTGTAATTTCTCCGCATTGCAAGGTGCAATTCTGAAATTTTTTGCTTTTTCCTGCTCCTCTTAGCATGATAAAGAAGATTCAAAGAGAGTGAGATGCCAGCTCCTTTCATTCAGTCAGTAGCTTCAATCATTTCTGGACGTTTTTCAGTGGCAAAAATCAATGAATATTGTAAATGCACAAACAGTAATTTCTCCGCATTGCAAGGTGCAATTCTGAAATTTTTTGCTTTTTCCTGCTCCTCTTAGCATGATAAAGAAGATTCAAAGAGAGTGAGATGCCAGCTCCTTTCATTCAGTCAGTACCTTCAATCATTTCTGGACGTTTTTCAATGGCAAAAATCAATGAATATTGTAAATGCACAAACAGTAATTTCTCCGCATTGCAAGGTGCAAGTCTGAAATTTTTTGCTTTTTCCTGCTCCTCTTAGCATGATAAAGAAGATTCAAAGAGAGTGAGATGCCAGCTACTTTCATTCAGTCAGTAGCTTCAATCATTTCGGGACGTTTTTCAATGGTAAAAATCAATGAATATTGTAAATGCACAAACAGTAATTTCTCCACATTGCAAGGTGCAATTCTGAAATTTTTTGCTTTTTCCTGCTCCTCTTAGCATGATAACGAAGATTCAAAGAGAGTGAGATGCCAGCTCCTTTCATTCAGTCAGTAGCTTCAAACATTTCTGGTATATGAATAACATGATGTTTTTCAATGGCAAAAATCAATGAATATTGTAAATGCACAAACAGTAATTTCTCCGCATTGCAAGGTGCAATTCTGAAATTTTTTGCTTTTTCCTGCTCCTCTTAGCATGATAAAGAAGATTCAAAGAGAGTGAGATGCCAGCTCCTTTCATTCAGTCAGTAGCTTCAATCATTTCTGGATGTTTTTCAATGGCAAAAATCAATGAATATTGTAAATGCACAAACTGTAATTTCTCCGCATTGCAAGGTGCAATTCTGAAATTTTTTGCTTTTTCCTGCTCCTCTTAGCATGATAAAGAAGATTCAAAGAGAGTGAGATGCCAGCTCCTTTCATTCAGTCAGTAGCTTCAATCATTTCTGGACGTTTTTCAATGGCAAAAATCAATGAATATTGTAAATGCACAAACAGTAATTTCTCCGCATTGCAAGGTGCAATTCTGAAATTTTTTGCTTTTTCCTGCTCCTCTTAGCATGATAAAGAAGATTCAAAGAGAGTGAGATGCCAGCTCCTTTCATTCAGTCAGTAGCTTCAATCATTTCTGGACGTTTTTCAATGGCAAAAATCAATGAATATTGTAAATGCACAAACAGTAATTTCTCCGCATTGCAAGGTGCAATTCTGAAATTTTTTGCTTTTTCCCGCTCCTCTTAGCATGATAAAGAAGATTCAAAGAGAGTGAGGTGCCAGCTCCTTTCATTCAGTCAGTAGCTTCAAACATTTCTGGTATATGAATAACATGTTTTTCAATGGCAAAAATCAATGAATATTGTAAATGCACAAACAGTAATTTCTCCGCATTGCAAGGTGCAATTCTGAAATTTTTTGATTTTTCCTGCTCCTCTTAGCATGATAAAGAAGATTCAAAGAGAGTGAGATGCCAGCTCCTTTCATTCAGTCAGTAGCTTCAATCATTTCTGGACGTTTTTCAATGGCAAAAATCAATGAATATTGTAAAAGCACAAACAGTAATTTCTCCGCATTGCAAGGTGCAATTCTGAAATTTTTTGCTTTTTCCTGCTCCTCTTAGCATGATAAAGAAGATTCAAAGAGAGTGAGATGCCAGCTCCTTTCATTCAGTCAGTAGCTTCAAACATTTCTGGTATATGAATAACATGATGTTTTTCAATGGCAAAAATCAATGAATATTGTAAATGCACAAACAGTAATTTCTCCGCATTGCAAGGTGCAAGTCTGAAATTTTTTGCTTTTTCCTGCTCCTCTTAGCATGATAAAGAAGATTCAAAGAGAGTGAGATGCCAGCTCCTTTCATTCAGTCAGTAGCTTCAAACATTTCTGGTATATGAATAACATGATGTTTTTCAATGGCAAAAATCAATGAATATTGTAAATGCACAAACAGTAATTTCTCCGCATTGCAAGGTGCAATTCTGAAATTTTTTGCTTTTTCCTGCTCCTCTTAGCATGATAAAGAAGATTCAAAGAGAGTGAGATGCCAGCTCCTTTCATTCAGTCAGTAGCTTCAAACATTTCTGGTATATGAATAACATGATGTTTTTCAATGGCAAAAATCAATGAATATTGTAAATGCACAAACAGTAATTTCTCCGCATTGCAAGGTGCAAGTCTGAAATTTTTTGCTTTTTCCTGCTCCTCTTAGCATGATAAAGAAGATTCAAAGAGAGTGAGATGCCAGCTACTTTCATTCAGTCAGTAGCTTCAATCATTTCTGGACGTTTTTCAATGGTAAAAATCAATGAATATTGTAAATGCACAAACAGTAATTTCTCCACATTGCAAGGTGCAATTCTGAAATTTTTTGCTTTTTCCTGCTCCTCTTAGCATGATAAAGAAGATTC
Source organism: Phyllobates terribilis (assembly GCF_046119375.1). Taxonomy (NCBI): domain Eukaryota; kingdom Metazoa; phylum Chordata; class Amphibia; order Anura; family Dendrobatidae; genus Phyllobates; species Phyllobates terribilis. Next base: position 24,787 of record NW_027368786.1, on the reverse strand, counting down.
AAAGAGAGTGAGATGCCAGCTCCTTTCATTCAGTCAGTAGCTTCAAACATTTCTGGTATATGAATAACATGATGTTTTTCAATGGCAAAAATCAATGAATATTGTAAATGCACAAACAGTAATTTCTCCGCATTGCAAGGTGCAATTCTGAAATTTTTTGCTTTTTCCTGCTCCTCTTAGCATGATAAAGAAGATTCAAAGAGAGTGAGATGCCAGCTCCTTTCATTCAGTCAGTAGCTTCAATCATTTCTGGACGTTTTTCAATGGCAAAAATCAATGAATATTGTAAATGCACAAACAGTAATTTCTCCGCATTGCAAGGTGCAATTCTGAAATTTTTTGCTTTTTCCTGCTCCTCTTAGCATGATAAAGAAGATTCAAAGAGAGTGAGATGCCAGCTCCTTTCATTCAGTCAGTAGCTTCAATCATTTCTGGACGTTTTTCAATGGCAAAAATCAATGAATATTGTAAATGCACAAACAGTAATTTCTCCGCATTGCAAGGTGCAATTCTGAAATTTTTTGCTTTTTCCCGCTCCTCTTAGCATGATAAAGAAGATTCAAAGAGAGTGAGGTGCCAGCTCCTTTCATTCAGTCAGTAGCTTCAAACATTTCTGGTATATGAATAACATGTTTTTCAATGGCAAAAATCAATGAATATTGTAAATGCACAAACAGTAATTTCTCCGCATTGCAAGGTGCAATTCTGAAATTTTTTGATTTTTCCTGCTCCTCTTAGCATGATAAAGAAGATTCAAAGAGAGTGAGATGCCAGCTCCTTTCATTCAGTCAGTAGCTTCAATCATTTCTGGACGTTTTTCAATGGCAAAAATCAATGAATATTGTAAAAGCACAAACAGTAATTTCTCCGCATTGCAAGGTGCAATTCTGAAATTTTTTGCTTTTTCCTGCTCCTCTTAGCATGATAAAGAAGATTCAAAGAGAGTGAGATGCCAGCTCCTTTCATTCAGTCAGTAGCTTCAAACATTTCTGGTATATGAATAACATGATGTTTTTCAATGGCAAAAATCAATGAATATTGTAAATGCACAAACAGTAATTTCTCCGCATTGCAAGGTGCAATTCTGAAATTTTTTGCTTTTTCCTGCTCCTCTTAGCATGATAAAGAAGATTCAAAGAGAGTGAGATGCCAGCTCCTTTCATTCAGTCAGTAGCTTCAAACATTTCTGGTATATGAATAACATGATGTTTTTCAATGGCAAAAATCAATGAATATTGTAAATGCACAAACAGTAATTTCTCCGCATTGCAAGGTGCAAGTCTGAAATTTTTTGCTTTTTCCTGCTCCTCTTAGCATGATAAAGAAGATTCAAAGAGAGTGAGATGCCAGCTCCTTTCATTCAGTCAGTAGCTTCAAACATTTCTGGTATATGAATAACATGATGTTTTTCAATGGCAAAAATCAATGAATATTGTAAATGCACAAACAGTAATTTCTCCGCATTGCAAGGTGCAATTCTGAAATTTTTTGCTTTTTCCTGCTCCTCTTAGCATGATAAAGAAGATTCAAAGAGAGTGAGATGCCAGCTCCTTTCATTCAGTCAGTAGCTTCAAACATTTCTGGTATATGAATAACATGATGTTTTTCAATGGCAAAAATCAATGAATATTGTAAATGCACAAACAGTAATTTCTCCGCATTGCAAGGTGCAAGTCTGAAATTTTTTGCTTTTTCCTGCTCCTCTTAGCATGATAAAGAAGATTCAAAGAGAGTGAGATGCCAGCTACTTTCATTCAGTCAGTAGCTTCAATCATTTCTGGACGTTTTTCAATGGTAAAAATCAATGAATATTGTAAATGCACAAACAGTAATTTCTCCACATTGCAAGGTGCAATTCTGAAATTTTTTGCTTTTTCCTGCTCCTCTTAGCATGATAAAGAAGATCCAAAGAGAGTGAGATGCCAGCTCCTTTCATTCAGTCAGTAGCTTCAAACATTTCTGGTATATGAATAACATGATGTTTTTCAATGGCAAAAATCAATGAATATTGTAAATGCACAAACAGTAATTTCTCCGCATTGCAAGGTGCAATTCTGAAATTTTTTGCTTTTTCCTGCTCCTCTTAGCATGATAAAGAAGATTCAAAGAGAGTGAGATGCCAGCTCCTTTCATTCAGTCAGTAGCTTCAATCATTTCTGGATGTTTTTCAATGGCAAAAATCAATGAATATTGTAAATGCACAAACTGTAATTTCTCCGCATTGCAAGGTGCAATTCTGAAATTTTTTGCTTTTTCCTGCTCCTCTTAGCATGATAAAGAAGATTCAAAGAGAGTGAGATGCCAGCTCCTTTCATTCAGTCAGTAGCTTCAATCATTTCTGGACGTTTTTCAGTGGCAAAAATCAATGAATATTGTAAATGCACAAACAGTAATTTCTCCGCATTGCAAGGTGCAATTCTGAAATTTTTTGCTTTTTCCTGCTCCTCTTAGCATGATAAAGAAGATTCAAAGAGAGTGAGATGCCAGCTCCTTTCATTCAGTCAGTACCTTCAATCATTTCTGGACGTTTCTCAATGGCAAAAATCAATGAATATTGTAAATGCACAAACAGTAATTTCTCCGCATTGCAAGGTGCAAGTCTGAAATTTTTTGCTTTTTCCTGCTCCTCTTAGCATGATAAAGAAGATTCAAAGAGAGTGAGATGCCAGCTACTTTCATTCAGTCAGTAGCTTCAATCATTTCGGGACGTTTTTCAATGGTAAAAATCAATGAATATTGTAAATGCACAAACAGTAATTTCTCCACATTGCAAGGTGCAATTCTGAAATTTTTTGCTTTTTCCTGCTCCTCTTAGCATGATAACGAAGATTCAAAGAGAGTGAGATGCCAGCTCCTTTCATTCAGTCAGTAGCTTCAAACATTTCTGGTATATGAATAACATGATGTTTTTCAATGGCAAAAATCAATGAATATTGTAAATGCACAAACAGTAATTTCTCCGCATTGCAAGGTGCAATTCTGAAATTTTTTGCTTTTTCCTGCTCCTCTTAGCATGATAAAGAAGATTCAAAGAGAGTGAGATGCCAGCTCCTTTCATTCAGTCAGTAGCTTCAATCATTTCTGGATGTTTTTCAATGGCAAAAATCAATGAATATTGTAAATGCACAAACTGTAATTTCTCCGCATTGCAAGGTGCAATTCTGAAATTTTTTGCTTTTTCCTGCTCCTCTTAGCATGATAAAGAAGATTCAAAGAGAGTGAGATGCCAGCTCCTTTCATTCAGTCAGTAGCTTCAATCATTTCTGGACGTTTTTCAATGGCAAAAATCAATGAATATTGTAAATGCACAAACAGTAATTTCTCCGCATTGCAAGGTGCAATTCTGAAATTTTTTGCTTTTTCCTGCTCCTCTTAGCATGATAAAGAAGATTCAAAGAGAGTGAGATGCCAGCTCCTTTCATTCAGTCAGTAGCTTCAATCATTTCTGGACGTTTTTCAATGGCAAAAATCAATGAATATTGTAAATGCACAAACAGTAATTTCTCCGCATTGCAAGGTGCAATTCTGAAATTTTTTGCTTTTTCCCGCTCCTCTTAGCATGATAAAGAAGATTCAAAGAGAGTGAGGTGCCAGCTCCTTTCATTCAGTCAGTAGCTTCAAACATTTCTGGTATATGAATAACATGTTTTTCAATGGCAAAAATCAATGAATATTGTAAATGCACAAACAGTAATTTCTCCGCATTGCAAGGTGCAATTCTGAAATTTTTTGATTTTTCCTGCTCCTCTTAGCATGATAAAGAAGATTCAAAGAGAGTGAGATGCCAGCTCCTTTCATTCAGTCAGTAGCTTCAATCATTTCTGGACGTTTTTCAATGGCAAAAATCAATGAATATTGTAAAAGCACAAACAGTAATTTCTCCGCATTGCAAGGTGCAATTCTGAAATTTTTTGCTTTTTCCTGCTCCTCTTAGCATGATAAAGAAGATTCAAAGAGAGTGAGATGCCAGCTCCTTTCATTCAGTCAGTAGCTTCAAACATTTCTGGTATATGAATAACATGATGTTTTTCAATGGCAAAAATCAATGAATATTGTAAATGCACAAACAGTAATTTCTCCGCATTGCAAGGTGCAATTCTGAAATTTTTTGCTTTTTCCTGCTCCTCTTAGCATGATAAAGAAGATTCAAAGAGAGTGAGATGCCAGCTCCTTTCATTCAGTCAGTAGCTTCAAACATTTCTGGTATATGAATAACATGATGTTTTTCAATGGCAAAAATCAATGAATATTGTAAATGCACAAACAGTAATTTCTCCGCATTGCAAGGTGCAAGTCTGAAATTTTTTGCTTTTTCCTGCTCCTCTTAGCATGATAAAGAAGATTCAAAGAGAGTGAGATGCCAGCTCCTTTCATTCAGTCAGTAGCTTCAAACATTTCTGGTATATGAATAACATGATGTTTTTCAATGGCAAAAATCAATGAATATTGTAAATGCACAAACAGTAATTTCTCCGCATTGCAAGGTGCAATTCTGAAATTTTTTGCTTTTTCCTGCTCCTCTTAGCATGATAAAGAAGATTCAAAGAGAGTGAGATGCCAGCTCCTTTCATTCAGTCAGTAGCTTCAAACATTTCTGGTATATGAATAACATGATGTTTTTCAATGGCAAAAATCAATGAATATTGTAAATGCACAAACAGTAATTTCTCCGCATTGCAAGGTGCAAGTCTGAAATTTTTTGCTTTTTCCTGCTCCTCTTAGCATGATAAAGAAGATTCAAAGAGAGTGAGATGCCAGCTACTTTCATTCAGTCAGTAGCTTCAATCATTTCTGGACGTTTTTCAATGGTAAAAATCAATGAATATTGTAAATGCACAAACAGTAATTTCTCCACATTGCAAGGTGCAATTCTGAAATTTTTAGCTTTTTCCTGCTCCTCTTAGCATGATAAAGAAGATTCAAAGAGAGTGAGATGCCAGCTCCTTTCATTCAGTCAGTAGCTTCAAACATTTCTGGTATATGAATAACATGATGTTTTTCAATGGCAAAAATCAATGAATATTGTAAATGCACAAACAGTAATTTCTCCGCATTGCAAGGTGCAATTCTGAAATTTTTTGCTTTTTCCTGCTCCTCTTAGCATGATAAAGAAGATTCAAAGAGAGTGAGATGCCAGCTCCTTTCATTCAGTCAGTAGCTTCAATCATTTCTGGATGTTTTTCAATGGCAAAAATCAATGAATATTGTAAATGCACAAACTGTAATTTCTCCGCATTGCAAGGTGCAATTCTGAAATTTTTTGCTTTTTCCCGCTCCTCTTAGCATGATAAAGAAGATTCAAAGAGAGTGAGGTGCCAGCTCCTTTCATTCAGTCAGTAGCTTCAAACATTTCTGGTATATGAATAACATGTTTTTCAATGGCAAAAATCAATGAATATTGTAAATGCACAAACAGTAATTTCTCCGCATTGCAAGGTGCAATTCTGAAATTTTTTGATTTTTCCTGCTCCTCTTAGCATGATAAAGAAGATTCAAAGAGAGTGAGATGCCAGCTCCTTTCATTCAGTCAGTAGCTTCAATCATTTCTGGACGTTTTTCAATGGCAAAAATCAATGAATATTGTAAAAGCACAAACAGTAATTTCTCCGCATTGCAAGGTGCAATTCTGAAATTTTTTGCTTTTTCCTGCTCCTCTTAGCATGATAAAGAAGATTCAAAGAGAGTGAGATGCCAGCTCCTTTCATTCAGTCAGTAGCTTCAAACATTTCTGGTATATGAATAACATGATGTTTTTCAATGGCAAAAATCAATGAATATTGTAAATGCACAAACAGTAATTTCTCCGCATTGCAAGGTGCAATTCTGAAATTGTTTGCTTTTTCCTGCTCCTCTTAGCATGATAAAGAAGATTCAAAGAGAGTGAGATGCCAGCTCCTTTCATTCAGTCAGTAGCTTCAAACATTTCTGGTATATGAATAACATGATGTTTTTCAATGGCAAAAATCAATGAATATTGTAAATGCACAAACAGTAATTTCTCCGCATTGCAAGGTGCAAGTCTGAAATTTTTTGCTTTTTCCTGCTCCTCTTAGCATGATAAAGAAGATTCAAAGAGAGTGAGATGCCAGCTCCTTTCATTCAGTCAGTAGCTTCAAACATTTCTGGTATATGAATAACATGATGTTTTTCAATGGCAAAAATCAATGAATATTGTAAATGCACAAACAGTAATTTCTCCGCATTGCAAGGTGCAATTCTGAAATTTTTTGCTTTTTCCTGCTCCTCTTAGCATGATAAAGAAGATTCAAAGAGAGTGAGATGCCAGCTCCTTTCATTCAGTCAGTAGCTTCAAACATTTCTGGTATATGAATAACATGATGTTTTTCAATGGCAAAAATCAATGAATATTGTAAATGCACAAACAGTAATTTCTCCGCATTGCAAGGTGCAAGTCTGAAATTTTTTGCTTTTTCCTGCTCCTCTTAGCATGATAAAGAAGATTCAAAGAGAGTGAGATGCCAGCTACTTTCATTCAGTCAGTAGCTTCAATCATTTCTGGACGTTTTTCAATGGTAAAAATCAATGAATATTGTAAATGCACAAACAGTAATTTCTCCACATTGCAAGGTGCAATTCTGAAATTTTTAGCTTTTTCCTGCTCCTCTTAGCATGATAAAGAAGATTCAAAGAGAGTGAGATGCCAGCTCCTTTCATTCAGTCAGTAGCTTCAAACATTTCTGGTATATGAATAACATGATGTTTTTCAATGGCAAAAATCAATGAATATTGTAAATGCACAAACAGTAATTTCTCCGCATTGCAAGGTGCAATTCTGAAATTTTTTGCTTTTTCCTGCTCCTCTTAGCATGATAAAGAAGATTCAAAGAGAGTGAGATGCCAGCTCCTTTCATTCAGTCAGTAGCTTCAATCATTTCTGGATGTTTTTCAATGGCAAAAATCAATGAATATTGTAAATGCACAAACTGTAATTTCTCCGCATTGCAAGGTGCAATTCTGAAATTTTTTGCTTTTTCCTGCTCCTCTTAGCATGATAAAGAAGATTCAAAGAGAGTGAGATGCCAGCTCCTTTCATTCAGTCAGTAGCTTCAATCATTTCTGGACGTTTTTCAGTGGCAAAAATCAATGAATATTGTAAATGCACAAACAGTAATTTCTCCGCATTGCAAGGTGCAATTCTGAAATTTTTTGCTTTTTCCTGCTCCTCTTAGCATGATAAAGAAGATTCAAAGAGAGTGAGATGCCAGCTCCTTTCATTCAGTCAGTACCTTCAATCATTTCTGGACGTTTTTCAATGGCAAAAATCAATGAATATTGTAAATGCACAAACAGTAATTTCTCCGCATTGCAAGGTGCAAGTCTGAAATTTTTTGCTTTTTCCTGCTCCTCTTAGCATGATAAAGAAGATTCAAAGAGAGTGAGATGCCAGCTACTTTCATTCAGTCAGTAGCTTCAATCATTTCGGGACGTTTTTCAATGGTAAAAATCAATGAATATTGTAAATGCACAAACAGTAATTTCTCCACATTGCAAGGTGCAATTCTGAAATTTTTTGCTTTTTCCTGCTCCTCTTAGCATGATAACGAAGATTCAAAGAGAGTGAGATGCCAGCTCCTTTCATTCAGTCAGTAGCTTCAAACATTTCTGGTATATGAATAACATGATGTTTTTCAATGGCAAAAATCAATGAATATTGTAAATGCACAAACAGTAATTTCTCCGCATTGCAAGGTGCAATTCTGAAATTTTTTGCTTTTTCCTGCTCCTCTTAGCATGATAAAGAAGATTCAAAGAGAGTGAGATGCCAGCTCCTTTCATTCAGTCAGTAGCTTCAATCATTTCTGGATGTTTTTCAATGGCAAAAATCAATGAATATTGTAAATGCACAAACTGTAATTTCTCCGCATTGCAAGGTGCAATTCTGAAATTTTTTGCTTTTTCCTGCTCCTCTTAGCATGATAAAGAAGATTCAAAGAGAGTGAGATGCCAGCTCCTTTCATTCAGTCAGTAGCTTCAATCATTTCTGGACGTTTTTCAATGGCAAAAATCAATGAATATTGTAAATGCACAAACAGTAATTTCTCCGCATTGCAAGGTGCAATTCTGAAATTTTTTGCTTTTTCCTGCTCCTCTTAGCATGATAAAGAAGATTCAAAGAGAGTGAGATGCCAGCTCCTTTCATTCAGTCAGTAGCTTCAATCATTTCTGGACGTTTTTCAATGGCAAAAATCAATGAATATTGTAAATGCACAAACAGTAATTTCTCCGCATTGCAAGGTGCAATTCTGAAATTTTTTGCTTTTTCCCGCTCCTCTTAACATGATAAAGAAGATTCAAAGAGAGTGAGGTGCCAGCTCCTTTCATTCAGTCAGTAGCTTCAAACATTTCTGGTATATGAATAACATGTTTTTCAATGGCAAAAATCAATGAATATTGTAAATGCACAAACAGTAATTTCTCCGCATTGCAAGGTGCAATTCTGAAATTTTTTGATTTTTCCTGCTCCTCTTAGCATGATAAAGAAGATTCAAAGAGAGTGAGATGCCAGCTCCTTTCATTCAGTCAGTAGCTTCAATCATTTCTGGACGTTTTTCAATGGCAAAAATCAATGAATATTGTAAAAGAACAAACAGTAATTTCTCCGCATTGCAAGGTGCAATTCTGAAATTTTTTGCTTTTTCCTGCTCCTCTTAGCATGATAAAGAAGATTCAAAGAGAGTGAGATGCCAGCTCCTTTCATTCAGTCAGTAGCTTCAAACATTTCTGGTATATGAATAACATGATGTTTTTCAATGGCAAAAATCAATGAATATTGTAAATGCACAAACAGTAATTTCTCCGCATTGCAAGGTGCAATTCTGAAATTTTTTGCTTTTTCCTGCTCCTCTTAGCATGATAAAGAAGATTCAAAGAGAGTGAGATGCCAGCTCCTTTCATTCAGTCAGTAGCTTCAAACATTTCTGGTATATGAATAACATGATGTTTTTCAATGGCAAAAATCAATGAATATTGTAAATGCACAAACAGTAATTTCTCCGCATTGCAAGGTGCAAGTCTGAAATTTTTTGCTTTTTCCTGCTCCTCTTAGCATGATAAAGAAGATTCAAAGAGAGTGAGATGCCAGCTACTTTCATTCAGTCAGTAGCTTCAATCATTTCTGGACGTTTTTCAATGGTAAAAATCAATGAATATTGTAAATGCACAAACAGTAATTTCTCCACATTGCAAGGTGCAATTCTGAAATTTTTTGCTTTTTCCTGCTCCTCTTAGCATGATAAAGAAGATTCAAAGAGAGTGAGATGCCAGCTCCTTTCATTCAGTCAGTAGCTTCAAACATTTCTGGTATATGAATAACATGATGTTTTTCAATGGCAAAAATCAATGAATATTGTAAATGCACAAACAGTAATTTCTCCACATTGCAAGGTGCAATTCTGAAATTTTTTGCTTTTTCCTGCTCCTCTTAGCATGATAAAGCAGATTCAAAGAGAGTGAGATGCCAGCTCCTTTCATTCAGTCAGTAGCTTCAATCATTTCTGGATGTTTTTCAATGGCAAAAATCAATGAATATTGTAAATGCACAAACTGTAATTTCTCCCCATTGCAAGGTGCAATTCTGAAATTTTTTGCTTTTTCCTGCTCCTCTTAGCATGATAAAGAATATTCAAAGAGAGTGAGATGCCAGCTCCTTTCATTCAGTCAGTAGCTTCAATCATTTCTGGACGTTTTTCAATGGCAAAAATCAATGAATATTGTAAATGCACAAACAGTAATTTCTCCGCATTGCAAGGTGCAATTCTGAAATTTTTTGCTTTTTCCTGCTCCTCTTAGCATGATAAAGAAGATTCAAAGAGAGTGAGATGCCAGCTCCTTTCACTCAGTCAGTAGCTTCAAACATTTCTGGTATATGAATAACATGATGTTTTTCAATGGCAAAAATCAATGAATATTGTAAATGCACAAACAGTAATTTCTCCGCATTGCAAGGTGCAAGTCTGAAATTTTTTGCTTTTTCCTGCTCCTCTTAGCATGATAAAGAAGATTCAAAGAGAGTGAGATGCCAGTTACTTTCATTCAGTCAGTAGCTTCAATCATTTCTGGACGTTTTTCAATGGTAAAAATCAATGAATATTGTAAATGCACAAACAGTAATTTCTCCACACTGCAAGGTGCAATTCTGAAATTTTTTGCTTTTTCCTGCTCCTCTTAGCATGATAAAGAAGATTCAAAGAGAGTGAGATGCCAGCTCCTTTCATTCAGTCAGTAGCTTCAAACATTTCTGGTATATGAATAACATGATGTTTTTCAATGGCAAAAATCAATGAATATTGTAAATGCACAAACAGTAATTTCTCCGCATTGCAAGGTGCAATTCTGAAATTTTTTGCTTTTTCCTGCTCCTCTTAGCATGATAAAGAAGATTCAAAGAGAGTGAGATGCCAGCTCCTTTCATTCAGTCAGTAGCTTCAAACATTTCTGGTATATGAATAACATGATGTTTTTCAATGGCAAAAATCAATGAATATTGTAAATGCACAAACAGTAATTTCTCCGCATTGCAAGGTGCAATTCTGAAATTTTTTGCTTTTTCCTGCTCCTCTTAGCATGATAAAGAAGATTCAAAAAGAGTGAGATGCCAGCTCCTTTCATTCAGTCAGTAGCTTCAATCATTTCTGGATGTTTTTCAATGGCAAAAATCAATGAATATTGTAAATGCACAAACAGTAATTTCTCCGCATTGCAAGGTGCAATTCTGAAATTTTTTGCTTTTTCCTGCTCCTCTTAGCATAATAAAGAAGATTCAAAGAGAGTGAGATGTCAGCTCCTTTCATTCAGTCAGTAGCTTCAAACATTTCTGGTATATGAATAACATGATGTTTTTCAATGGCAAAAATCAATGAATATTGTAAATGCACAAACAGTAATTTCTCCGCATTGCAAGGTGCAATTCTGAAATTTTTTGCTTTTTCCTGCTCCTCTTAGCATGATAAAGAAGATTCAAAGAGAGTGAGATGCCAGCTCCTTTCATTCAGTCAGTAGCTTCAATCATTTCTGGATGTTTTTCAATGGCAAAAATCAATGAATATTGTAAATGCACAAACAGTAATTTCTCCGCATTGCAAGGTGCAATTCTGAAATTTTTTGCTTTTTCCTGCTCCTCTTAGCATGATAAAGAAGATTCAAAGAGAGTGAGATGCCAGCTCCTTTCATTCAGTCAGTAGCTTCAAACATTTCTGGTATATGAATAACATGATGTTTTTCAATGGCAAAAATCAATGAATATTGTAAATGCACAAACAGTAATTTCTCCGCATTGCAAGGTGCAAGTCTGAAATTTTTTTGCTTTTTCCTGCTCCTCTTAGCATGATAAAGAAGATTCAAAGAGAGTGAGATGCCAGCTACTTTCATTCAGTCAGTAGCTTCAATCATTTCTGGACGTTTTTCAATGGTAAAAATCAATGAATATTGTAAATGCACAAACAGTAATTTCTCCACATTGCAAGGTGCAATTCTGAAATTTTTTGCTTTTTCCTGCTCCTCTTAGCATGATAAAGAAGATTCAAAGAGAGTGAGATGCCAGCTCCTTTCATTCAGTCAGTAGCTTCAAACATTTCTGGTATATGAATAACATGATGTTTTTCAATGGCAAAAATCAATGAATATTGTAAATGCACAAACAGTAATTTCTCCGCATTGCAAGGTGCAATTCTGAAATTTTTTGCTTTTTCCTGCTCCTCTTAGCATGATAAAGAAGATTCAAAGAGAGTGAGATGCCAGCTCCTTTCATTCAGTCAGTAGCTTCAAACATTTCTGGTATATGAATAACATGATGTTTTTCAATGGCAAAAATCAATGAATATTGTAAATGCACAAACAGTAATTTCTCCGCATTGCAAGGTGCAAGTCTGAAATTTTTTGCTTTTTCCTGCTCCTCTTAGCATGATAAAGAAGATTCAAAGAGAGTGAGATGCCAGCTACTTTCATTCAGTCAGTAGCTTCAATCATTTCTGGACGTTTTTCAATGGTAAAAATCAATGAATATTGTAAATGCACAAACAGTAATTTCTCCACATTGCAAGGTGCAATTCTGAAATTTTTTGCTTTTTCCTGCTCCTCTTAGCATGATAAAGAAGATTCAAAGAGAGTGAGATGCCAGCTCCTTTCATTCAGTCAGTAGCTTCAAACATTTCTGGTATATGAATAACATGATGTTTTTCAATGGCAAAAATCAATGAATATTGTAAATGCACAAACAGTAATTTCTCCGCATTGCAAGGTGCAATTCTGAAATTTTTTGCTTTTTCCTGCTCCTCTTAGCATGATAAAGCAGATTCAAAGAGAGTGAGATGCCAGCTCCTTTCATTCAGTCAGTAGCTTCAATCATTTCTGGATGTTTTTCAATGGCAAAAATCAATGAATATTGTAAATGCACAAACTGTAATTTCTCCGCATTGCAAGGTGCAATTCTGAAATTTTTTGCTTTTTCCTGCTCCTCTTAGCATGATAAAGAAGATTCAAAGAGAGTGAGATGCCAGCTCCTTTCGTTCAGTCAGTAGCTTCAATCATTTCTGGACGTTTTTCAATGGTAAAAATCAATGAATATTGTAAATGCACAAACAGTAATTTCTCCACATTGCAAGGTGCAATTCTGAAATTTTTTGCTTTTTCCTGCTCCTCTTAGCATGATAAAGAAGATTCAAAGAGAGTGAGATGCCAGCTCCTTTCATTCAGTCAGTAGCTTCAAACATTTCTGGTATATGAATAACATGATGTTTTTCAATGGCAAAAATCAATGAATATTGTAAATGCACAAACAGTAATTTCTCCGCATTGCAAGGTGCAATTCTGAAATTTTTTGCTTTTTCCTGCTCCTCTTAGCATGATAAAGAAGATTCAAAGAGAGTGAGATGCCAGCTCCTTTCATTCAGTCAGTAGCTTCAAACATTTCTGGTATATGAATAACATGATGTTTTTCAATGGCAAAAATCAATGAATATTGTAAATGCACAAACAGTAATTTCTCCGCATTGCAAGGTGCAATTCTGAAATTTTTTGCTTTTTCCTGCTCCTCTTAGCATGATAAAGAAGATTCAAAAAGAGTGAGATGCCAGCTCCTTTCATTCAGTCAGTAGCTTCAATCATTTCTGGATGTTTTTCAATGGCAAAAATCAATGAATATTGTAAATGCACAAACAGTAATTTCTCCGCATTGCAAGGTGCAATTCTGAAATTTTTTGCTTTTTCCTGCTCCTCTTAGCATGATAAAGAAGATTCAAAGAGAGTGAGATGTCAGCTCCTTTCATTCAGTCAGTAGCTTCAAACATTTCTGGTATATGAATAACATGATGTTTTTCAATGGCAAAAATCAATGAATATTGTAAATGCACAAACAGTAATTTCTCCGCATTGCAAGGTGCAATTCTGAAATTTTTTGCTTTTTCCTGCTCCTCTTAGCATGATAAAGAAGATTCAAAGAGAGTGAGATGCCAGCTCCTTTCATTCAGTCAGTAGCTTCAATCATTTCTGGATGTTTTTCAATGGCAAAAATCAATGAATATTGTAAATGCACAAACAGTAATTTCTCCGCATTGCAAGGTGCAATTCTGAAATTTTTTGCTTTTTCCTGCTCCTCTTAGCATGATAAAGAAGATTCAAAGAGAGTGAGATGCCAGCTCCTTTCATTCAGTCAGTAGCTTCAAACATTTCTGGTATATGAATAACATGATGTTTTTCAATGGCAAAAATCAATGAATATTGTAAATGCACAAACAGTAATTTCTCCGCATTGCAAGGTGCAAGTCTGAAATTTTTTTGCTTTTTCCTGCTCCTCTTAGCATGATAAAGAAGATTCAAAGAGAGTGAGATGCCAGCTACTTTCATTCAGTCAGTAGCTTCAATCATTTCTGGACGTTTTTCAATGGTAAAAATCAATGAATATTGTAAATGCACAAACAGTAATTTCTCCACATTGCAAGGTGCAATTCTGAAATTTTTTGCTTTTTCCTGCTCCTCTTAGCATGATAAAGAAGATTCAAAGAGAGTGAGATGCCAGCTCCTTTCATTCAGTCAGTAGCTTCAAACATTTCTGGTATATGAATAACATGATGTTTTTCAATGGCAAAAATCAATGAATATTGTAAATGCACAAACAGTAATTTCTCCGCATTGCAAGGTGCAATTCTGAAATTTTTTGCTTTTTCCTGCTCCTCTTAGCATGATAAAGAAGATTCAAAGAGAGTGAGATGCCAGCTCCTTTCATTCAGTCAGTAGCTTCAAACATTTCTGGTATATGAATAACATGATGTTTTTCAATGGCAAAAATCAATGAATATTGTAAATGCACAAACAGTAATTTCTCCGCATTGCAAGGTGAAAGTCTGAAATTTTTTGCTTTTTCCTGCTCCTCTTAGCATGATAAAGAAGATTCAAAGAGAGTGAGATGCCAGCTACTTTCATTCAGTCAGTAGCTTCAATCATTTCTGGACGTTTTTCAATGGTAAAAATCAATGAATATTGTAAATGCACAAACAGTAATTTCTCCACATTGCAAGGTGCAATTCTGAAATTTTTTGCTTTTTCCTGCTCCTCTTAGCATGATAAAGAAGATTCAAAGAGAGTGAGATGCCAGCTCCTTTCATTCAGTCAGTAGCTTCAAACATTTCTGGTATATGAATAACATGATGTTTTTCAATGGCAAAAATCAATGAATATTGTAAATGCACAAACAGTAATTTCTCCGCATTGCAAGGTGCAATTCTGAAATTTTTTGCTTTTTCCTGCTCCTCTTAGCATGATAAAGAAGATTCAAAGAGAGTGAGATGCCAGCTCCTTTCATTCAGTCAGTAGCTTCAATCATTTCTGGATGTTTTTCAATGGCAAAAATCAATGAATATTGTAAATGCACAAACTGTAATTTCTCCGCATTGCAAGGTGCAATTCTGAAATTTTTTGCTTTTTCCTGCTCCTCTTAGCATGATAAAGAAGATTCAAAGAGAGTGAGATGCCAGCTCCTTTCATTCAGTCAGTAGCTTCAATCATTTCTGGACGTTTTTCAATGGCAAAAACCAATGAATATTGTAAATGCACAAACAGTAATTTCTCCGCATTGCAAGGTGCAATTCTGAAATTTTTTGCTTTTTCCTGCTCCTCTTAGCATGATAAAGAAGATTCAAAGAGAGTGAGATGCCAGCTCCTTTCATTCAGTCAGTACCTTCAATCATTTCTGGACGTTTTTCAATGGCAAAAATCAATGAATATTGTAAATGCACAAACAGTAATTTCTCCGCATTGCAAGGTGCAATTCTGAAATTTTTTGCTTTTTCCCGCTCCTCTTAGCATGATAAAGAAGATTCAAAGAGAGTGAGGTGCCAGCTCCTTTCATTCAGTCAGTAGCTTCAAACATTTCTGGTATATGAATAACATGTTTTTCAATGGCAAAAATCAATGAATATTGTAAATGCACAAACAGTAATTTCTCCGCATTGCAAGGTGCAATTCTGAAATTTTTTGCTTTTTCCTGCTCCTCTTAGCATGATAAAGAAGATTCAAAGAGAGTGAGATGCCAGCTCCTTTCATTCAGTCAGTAGCTTCAATCATTTCTGGACGTTTTTCAATGGCAAAAATCAATGAATATTGTAAATGCACAAACAGTAATTTCTCCGCATTGCAAGGTGCAATTCTGAAATTTTTTGCTTTTTCCTGCTCCTCTTAGCATGATAAAGAAGATTCAAAGAGAGTGAGATGTCAGCTCCTTTCATTCAGTCAGTAGCTTCAAACATTTCTGGTACATGAATAACATGATGTTTTTCAATGGCAAAAATCAATGAATATTGTAAATGCACAAACAGTAATTTCTCCGCATTGCAAGGTGCAATTCTGAAATTTTTTGCTTTTTCCTGCTCCTCTTAGCATGATAAAGAAGATTCAAAGAGAGTGAGATGTCAGCTCCTTTCATTCAGTCAGTAGCTTCAAACATTTCTGGTATATGAATAACATGATGTTTTTCAATGGCAAAAATCAATGAATATTGTAAATGCACAAACAGTAATTTCTCCGCATTGCAAGGTGCAATTCTGAAATTTTTTGCTTTTTCCTGCTCCTCTTAGCATGATAAAGAAGATTCAAAGAGAGTGAGATGTCAGCTCCTTTCATTCAGTCAGTAGCTTCAAACATTTCTGGTATATGAATAACATGATGTTTTTCAATGGCAAAAATCAATGAATATTGTAAATGCACAAACAGTAATTTCTCCGCATTGCAAGGTGCAATTCTGAAATTTTTTGCTTTTTCCTGCTCCTCTTAGCATGATAAAGAAGATTCAAAGAGAGTGAGATGCCAGCTCCTTTCATTCAGTCAGTAGCTTCAATCATTTCTGGATGTTTTTCAATGGCAAAAATCAATGAATATTGTAAATGCACAAACAGTAATTTCTCCGCATTGCAAGGTGCAATTCTGAAATTTTTTGCTTTTTCCTGCTCCTCTTAGCATGATAAAGAAGATTCAAAGAGAGTGAGATGCCAGCTCCTTTCGTTCAGTCAGTAGCTTCAATCATTTCTGGACGTTTTTCAATGGCAAAAATCATTGAATATTATAAATGCACAAACAGTAATTTCTCCGCATTGCAAGGTGCAATTCTGAAATTTTTTACTTTTTCCTGCTCCTCTTAGCATGATAAAGAAGATTCAAAGAGAGTGAGATGCCAGCTCCTTTCATTCAGTCAGTAGCTTCAAACATTTCTGGTATATGAATAACATGATGTTTTTCAATGGCAAAAATCAATGAATATTGTAAATGCACAAACAGTAATTTCTCCGCATTGCAAGGTGCAAGTCTGAAATTTTTTTGCTTTTTCCTGCTCCTCTTAGCATGATAAAGAAGATTCAAAGAGAGTGAGATGCCAGCTACTTTCATTCAGTCAGTAGCTTCAATCATTTCTGGACGTTTTTCAATGGTAAAAATCAATGAATATTGTAAATGCACAAACAGTAATTTCTCCACATTGCAAGGTGCAATTCTGAAATTTTTTGCTTTTTCCTGCTCCTCTTAGCATGATAAAGAAGATTCAAAGAGAGTGAGATGCCAGCTCCTTTCATTCAGTCAGTAGCTTCAAACATTTCTGGTATATGAATAACATGATGTTTTTCAATGGCAAAAATCAATGAATATTGTAAATGCACAAACAGTAATTTCTCCGCATTGCAAGGTGCAATTCTGAAATTTTTTGCTTTTTCCTGCTCCTCTTAGCATGATAAAGAAGATTCAAAGAGAGTGAGATGCCAGCTCCTTTCATTCAGTCAGTAGCTTCAAACATTTCTGGTATATGAATAACATGATGTTTTTCAATGGCAAAAATCAATGAATATTGTAAATGCACAAACAGTAATTTCTCCGCATTGCAAGGTGCAAGTCTGAAATTTTTTGCTTTTTCCTGCTCCTCTTAGCATGATAAAGAAGATTCAAAGAGAGTGAGATGCCAGCTACTTTCATTCAGTCAGTAGCTTCAATCATTTCTGGACGTTTTTCAATGGTAAAAATCAATGAATATTGTAAATGCACAAACAGTAATTTCTCCACATTGCAAGGTGCAATTCTGAAATTTTTTGCTTTTTCCTGCTCCTCTTAGCATGATAAAGAAGATTCAAAGAGAGTGAGATGCCAGCTCCTTTCATTCAGTCAGTAGCTTCAAACATTTCTGGTATATGAATAACATGATGTTTTTCAATGGCAAAAATCAATGAATATTGTAAATGCACAAACAGTAATTTCTCCGCATTTCAAGGTGCAATTCTGAAATTTTTTGCTTTTTCCTGCTCCTCTTAGCATGATAAAGCAGATTCAAAGAGAGTGAGATGCCAGCTCCTTTCATTCAGTCAGTAGCTTCAATCATTTCTGGATGTTTTTCAATGGCAAAAATCAATGAATATTGTAAATGCACAAACTGTAATTTCTCCGCATTGCAAGGTGCAATTCTGAAATTTTTTGCTTTTTCCTGCTCCTCGTAGCATGATAAAGAAGATTCAAAGAGAGTGAGATGCCAGCTCCTTTCATTCAGTCAGTAGCTTCAATCATTTCTGGACGTTTTTCAATGGCAAAAATCAATGAATATTGTAAATGCACAAACAGTAATTTCTCCGCATTGCAAGGTGCAATTCTGAAATTTTTTGCTTTTTCCTGCTCCTCTTAGCATGATAAAGAAGATTCAAAGAGAGTGAGATGCCAGCTCCTTTCACTCAGTCAGTAGCTTCAAACATTTCTGGTATATGAATAACATGATGTTTTTCAATGGCAAAAATCAATGAATATTGTAAATGCACAAACAGTAATTTCTCCGCATTGCAAGGTGCAAGTCTGAAATTTTTTGCTTTTTCCTGCTCCTCTTAGCATGATAAAGAAGATTCAAAGAGAGTGAGATGCCAGTTACTTTCATTCAGTCAGTAGCTTCAATCATTTCTGGACGTTTTTCAATGGTAAAAATCAATGAATATTGTAAATGCACAAACAGTAATTTCTCCACATTGCAAGGTGCAATTCTGAAATTTTTTTTCTTTTTCCTGCTCCTCTTAGCATGATAAAGAAGATTCAAAGAGAGTGAGATGCCAGCTCCTTTCATTCAGTCAGTAGCTTCAAACATTTCTGGTATATGAATAACATGATGTTTTTCAATGGCAAAAATCAATGAATATTGTAAATGCACAAACAGTAATTTCTCCGCATTGCAAGGTGCAATTCTGAAATTTTTTGCTTTTTCCTGCTCCTCTTAGCATGATAAAGAAGATTCAAAGAGAGTGAGATGCCAGCTCCTTTCATTCAGTCAGTAGCTTCAAACATTTCTGGTATATGAATAACATGATGTTTTTCAATGGCAAAAATCAATGAATATTGTAAATGCACAAACAGTAATTTCTCCGCATTGCAAGGTGCAATTCTGAAATTTTTTGCTTTTTCCTGCTCCTCTTAGCATGATAAAGAAGATTCAAAAAGAGTGAGATGCCAGCTCCTTTCATTCAGTCAGTAGCTTCAATCATTTCTGGATGTTTTTCAATGGCAAAAATCAATGAATATTGTAAATGCACAAACAGTAATTTCTCCGCATTGCAAGGTGCAATTCTGAAATTTTTTGCTTTTTCCTGCTCCTCTTAGCATGATAAAGAAGATTCAAAGAGAGTGAGATGTCAGCTCCTTTCATTCAGTCAGTAGCTTCAAACATTTCTGGTATATGAATAACATGATGTTTTTCAATGGCAAAAATCAATGAATATTGTAAATGCACAAACAGTAATTTCTCCGCATTGCAAGGTGCAATTCTCAAATTTTTTGCTTTTTCCTGCTCCTCTTAGCATGATAAAGAAGATTCAAAGAGAGTGAGATGCCAGCTCCTTTCATTCAGTCAGTAGCTTCAATCATTTCTGGATGTTTTTCAATGGCAAAAATCAATGAATATTGTAAATGCACAAACAGTAATTTCTCCGCATTGCAAGGTGCAATTCTGAAATTTTTTGCTTTTTCCTGCTCCTCTTAGCATGATAAAGAAGATTCAAAGAGAGTGAGATGCCAGCTCCTTTCATTCAGTCAGTAGCTTCAAACATTTCTGGTATATGAATAACATGATGTTTTTCAATGGCAAAAATCAATGAATATTGTAAATGCACAAACAGTAATTTCTCCGCATTGCAAGGTGCAAGTCTGAAATTTTTTTGCTTTTTCCTGCTCCTCTTAGCATGATAAAGAAGATTCAAAGAGAGTGAGATGCCAGCTACTTTCATTCAGTCAGTAGCTTCAATCATTTCTGGACGTTTTTCAATGGTAAAAATCAATGAATATTGTAAATGCACAAACAGTAATTTCTCCACATTGCAAGGTGCAATTCTGAAATTTTTTGCTTTTTCCTGCTCCTCTTAGCATGATAAAGAAGATTCAAAGAGAGTGAGATGCCAGCTCCTTTCATTCAGTCAGTAGCTTCAAACATTTCTGGTATATGAATAACATGATGTTTTTCAATGGCAAAAATCAATGAATATTGTAAATGCACAAACAGTAATTTCTCCGCATTGCAAGGTGCAATTCTGAAATTTTTTGCTTTTTCCTGCTCCTCTTAGCATGATAAAGAAGATTCAAAGAGAGTGAGATGCCAGCTCCTTTCATTCAGTCAGTAGCTTCAAACATTTCTGGTATATGAATAACATGATGTTTTTCAATGGCAAAAATCAATGAATATTGTAAATGCACAAACAGTAATTTCTCCGCATTGCAAGGTGCAAGTCTGAAATTTTTTGCTTTTTCCTGCTCCTCTTAGCATGATAAAGAAGATTCAAAGAGAGTGAGATGCCAGCTACTTTCATTCAGTCAGTAGCTTCAATCATTTCTGGACGTTTTTCAATGGTAAAAATCAATGAATATTGTAAATGCACAAACAGTAATTTCTCCACATTGCAAGGTGCAATTCTGAAATTTTTTGCTTTTTCCTGCTCCTCTTAGCATGATAAAGAAGATTCAAAGAGAGTGAGATGCCAGCTCCTTTCATTCAGTCAGTAGCTTCAAACATTTCTGGTATATGAATAACATGATGTTTTTCAATGGCAAAAATCAATGAATATTGTAAATGCACAAACAGTAATTTCTCCGCATTGCAAGGTGCAATTCTGAAATTTTTTGCTTTTTCCTGCTCCTCTTAGCATGATAAAGAAGATTCAAAGAGAGTGAGATGCCAGCTCCTTTCATTCAGTCAGTAGCTTCAATCATTTCTGGATGTTTTTCAATGGCAAAAATCAATGAATATTGTAAATGCACAAACTCTAATTTCTCCGCATTGCAAGGTGCAATTCTGAAATTTTTTGCTTTTTCCTGCTCCTCTTAGCATGATAAAGAAGATTCAAAGAGAGTGAGATGCCAGCTCCTTTCATTCAGTCAGTAGCTTCAATCATTTCTGGACGTTTTTCAATGGCAAAAACCAATGAATATTGTAAATGCACAAACAGTAATTTCTCCGCATTGCAAGGTGCAATTCTGAAATTTTTTGCTTTTTCCTGCTCCTCTTAGCATGATAAAGAAGATTCAAAGAGAGTGAGATGCCAGCTCCTTTCATTCAGTCAGTAGCTTCAATCATTTCTGGACGTTTTTCAATGGCAAAAATCAATGAATATTGTAAATGCACAAACAGTAATTTCTCCGCATTGCAAGGTGCAATTCTGAAATTTTTTGCTTTTTCCTGCTCCTCTTAGCATGATAAAGAAGATTCAAAGAGAGTGAGATGTCAGCTCCTTTCATTCAGTCAGTAGCTTCAAACATTTCTGGTACATGAATAACATGATGTTTTTCAATGGCAAAAATCAATGAATATTGTAAATGCACAAACAGTAATTTCTCCGCATTGCAAGGTGCAATTCTGAAATTTTTTGCTTTTTCCTGCTCCTCTTAGCATGATAAAGAAGATTCAAAGAGAGTGAGATGTCAGCTCCTTTCATTCAGTCAGTAGCTTCAAACATTTCTGGTATATGAATAACATGATGTTTTTCAATGGCAAAAATCAATGAATATTGTAAATGCACAAACAGTAATTTCTCCGCATTGCAAGGTGCAATTCTGAAATTTTTTGCTTTTTCCTGCTCCTCTTAGCATGATAAAGAAGATTCAAAGAGAGTGAGATGTCAGCTCCTTTCATTCAGTCAGTAGCTTTAAACATTTCTGGTATATGAATAACATGATGTTTTTCAATGGCAAAAATCAATGAATATTGTAAATGCACAAACAGTAATTTCTCCGCATTGCAAGGTGCAATTCTGAAATTTTTTGCTTTTTCCTGCTCCTCTTAGCATGATAAAGAAGATTCAAAGAGAGTGAGATGCCAGCTCCTTTCATTCAGTCAGTAGCTTCAATCATTTCTGGATGTTTTTCAATGGCAAAAATCAATGAATATTGTAAATGCACAAACAGTAATTTCTCCGCATTGCAAGGTGCAATTCTGAAATTTTTTGCTTTTTCCTGCTCCTCTTAGCATGATAAAGAAGATTCAAAGAGAGTGAGATGCCAGCTCCTATCGTTCAGTCAGTAGCTTCAATCATTTCTGGACGTTTTTCAATGGCAAAAATCATTGAATATTATAAATGCACAAACAGTAATTTCTCCGCATTGCAAGGTGCAATTCTGAAATTTTTTACTTTTTCCTGCTCCTCTTAGCATGATAAAGAAGATTCAAAGAGAGTGAGATGCCAGCTCCTTTCATTCAGTCAGTAGCTTCAAACATTTCTGGTATATGAATAACATGATGTTTTTCAATGGCAAAAATCAATGAATATTGTAAATGCACAAACAGTAATTTCTCCGCATTGCAAGGTGCAAGTCTGAAATTTTTTGCTTTTTCCTGCTCCTCTTAGCATGATAAAGAAAATTCAAAGAGAGTGAGATGCCAGCTACTTTCATTCAGTCAGTAGCTTCAATCATTTCTGGACGTTTTTCAATGGTAAAAATCAATGAATATTGTAAATGCACAAACAGTAATTTCTCCACATTGCAAGGTGCAATTCTGAAATTTTTTGCTTTTTCCTGCTCCTCTTAGCATGATAAAGAAGATTCAAAGAGAGTGAGATGCCAGCTCCTTTCATTCAGTCAGTAGCTTCAAACATTTCTGGTATATGAATAACATGATGTTTTTCAATGGCAAAAATCAATGAATATTGTAAATGCACAAACAGTAATTTCTCCGCATTGCAAGGTGCAATTCTGAAATTTTTTGCTTTTTCCTGCTCCTCTTAGCATGATAAAGAAGATTCAAAGAGAGTGAGATGCCAGCTCCTTTCATTCAGTCAGTAGCTTCAAACATTTCTGGTATATGAATAACATGATGTTTTTCAATGGCAAAAATCAATGAATATTGTAAATGCACAAACAGTAATTTCTCCGCATTGCAAGGTGCAAGTCTGAAATTTTTTGCTTTTTCCTGCTCCTCTTAGCATGATAAAGAAGATTCAAAGAGAGTGAGATGCCAGCTACTTTCATTCAGTCAGTAGCTTCAATCATTTCTGGACGTTTTTCAATGGTAAAAATCAATGAATATTGTAAATGCACAAACAGTAATTTCTCCACATTGCAAGGTGCAATTCTGAAATTTTTTGCTTTTTCCTGCTCCTCTTAGCATGATAAAGAAGATTCAAAGAGAGTGAGATGCCAGCTCCTTTCATTCAGTCAGTAGCTTCAATCATTTCTGGATGTTTTTCAATGGCAAAAATCAATGAATATTGTAAATGCACAAACTGTAATTTCTCCGCATTGCAAGGTGCAATTCTGAAATTTTTTGCTTTTTCCTGCTCCTCTTAGCATGATAAAGAAGATTCAAAGAGAGTGAGATGCCAGCTCCTTTCATTCAGTCAGTAGCTTCAATCATTTCTGGACGTTTTTCAATGGCAAAAACCAATGAATATTGTAAATGCACAAAACAGTAATTTCTCCGCATTGCAAGGTGCAATTCTGAAATTTTTTGCTTTTTCCTGCTCCTCTTAGCATGATAAAGAAGATTCAAAGAGAGTGAGATGCCAGCTCCTTTCATTCAGTCAGTACCTTCAATCATTTCTGGACGTTTTTCAATGGCAAAAATCAATGAATATTGTAAATGCACAAACAGTAATTTCTCCGCATTGCAAGGTGCAATTCTGAAATTTTTTGCTTTTTCCTGCTCCTCTTAGCATGATAAAGAAGATTCAAAGAGAGTGAGATGCCAGCTCCTTTCATTCAGTCAGTAGCTTCAATCATTTCTGGATGTTTTTCAATGGCAAAAATCAATGAATATTGTAAATGCACAAACAGTAATTTCTCCGCATTGCAAGGTGCAATTCTGAAATTTTTTGCTTTTTCCTGCTCCTCTTAGCATGATAAACAAGATTCAAAGAGAGTGTGATGTCAGCTCCTTTCATTCAGTCAGTAGCTTCAAACATTTCTGGTATATGAATAACATGATGTTTTTCAATGGCAAAAATCAATGAATATTGTAAATGCACAAACAGTAATTTCTCCGCATTGCAAGGTGCAATTCTGAAATTTTTTGCTTTTTCCTGCTCCTCTTAGCATGATAAAGAAGATTCAAAGAGAGTGAGATGCCAGCTCCTTTCATTCAGTCAGTAGCTTCAATCATTTCTGGATGTTTTTCAATGGCAAAAATCAATGAATATTGTAAATGCACAAACAGTAATTTCTCCGCATTGCAAGGTGCAATTCTGAAATTTTTTGCTTTTTCCTGCTCCTCTTAGCATGATAAAGAAGATTCAAAGAGAGTGAGATGCCAGCTCCTTTCATTCAGTCAGTAGCTTCAAACATTTCTGGTATATGAATAACATGATGTTTTTCAATGGCAAAAATCAATGAATATTGTAAATGCACAAACAGTAATTTCTCCGCATTGCAAGGTGCAAGTCTGAAATTTTTTGCTTTTTCCTGCTCCTCTTAGCATGATAAAGAAGATTCAAAGAGAGTGAGATGCCAGCTACTTTCATTCAGTCAGTAGCTTCAATCATTTCTGGACGTTTTTCAATGGTAAAAATCAATGAATATTGTAAATGCACAAACAGTAATTTCTCCGCATTGCAAGGTGCAATTCTGAAATTTTTTGCTTTTTCCTGCTCCTCTTACCATGATAAAGAAGATTCAAAGAGAGTGAGATGTCAGCTCCTTTCATTCAGTCAGTAGCTTCAAACATTTCTGGTATATGAATAACATGATGTTTTTCAATGGCAAAAATCAATGAATATTGTAAATGCACAAACAGTAATTTCTCCGCATTGCAAGGTGCAATTCTGAAATTTTTTGCTTTTTCCTGCTCCTC
>NW_027368785.1:0-47206 GCF_046119375.1 Phyllobates terribilis | reverse complement strand
AAATAAAACAAATGCTAAAAGATAATGTATGTGCTAGATACTGATATCATTCCGTATCTAAGCAGATCTGATAGAACGTGAGAGACACGCTCTAGTCTCTGCCGATCTTCTAAGTGCCGAAGGCAATGCGCTTCTCGTCTTAAGTCTCGAGGTCGCTTTGATGGTGTATCGTCTGCAGCGACCTTCCATTGACTTTCGCGACTATCTTCTATGCTTGGCACTAGTGCTCGTCGTTGATAAGTCTTTATAGCTTAGACATTACAACATCTTATGTTAGACAAATACTTGTCTGTGATCGTCGCGACCCTCCTCTGTCATTAAAGCGACCTTCGGTATATAGTCGCGACCTCTGATTCATGCATAGCGACCTGCTCCTGATCATCGCGACTTGCTTTCCATGCTCTGCTCCACTCCATACGCTTCCTAAGTGCCTGCACTGAGTAAACTCAATGTAGATGTTAAAAGCAAGTGTTTGTTATCATTAAAACTAGAGAAAGTGAGGTAAAGCAATACTTGCTTGACCTAACAGTGGGTAATCCATCCATGCTTAGTTTCCATAAAAAATTCTTCACCTTTAGGTAAGTATCGAGCTCCCAGGTTTAAGAGTAAAGATCAAATGCCAAAGTAGAATCATTAGCGAGTAGATCATATGCCGAAGAGGTTGTGAACCATCCATTCTGGTTCGGTTTCCAATAGAGTCGATATGCAATGTTATTACTTGAAATAGGGGAAGTCAAAATTGATACAACTGCTGCCGGATTTACTAATGAATTCAATACCCCTTGGTTCCACGTTTTGTTACTAATACAATTGCTAAGCATTAAGTTAGGATCACTTTGGGCATTTCGAAGAGCTGTTTTCCTCAATATTAATACCAAAGATTCAATCATCCTTCCAGAATCTAATATATTGACCATTACCCACTAGACACTGAAGTCCTTTCTTAAAGTAAGGGAGGAGTTTAATAACATGTGACCATTGCCATAATTTACTTTGTTTTTTTGGTTAGTTCAATTAACTTTTGGTTCATAAGATATTTTAGTTATATCGTCTTTACCTAGATGTTGTTACATTTTTTGTTATGCTAAGATTTTCTACATGAGTTTTATCTGAGAGCTTTGTTCATATTTTGAGACTTTTGAATCCTAAGTCTCTCATTTAGTTTAATTTACAAATTTTATCCCATCCAATCAAGGGTATAATGAGTTTGTCCTTTCTTCCAAAATAGTACTCTAATAATTTGGTCTAGTTCATCATGGATTGTAGTCGGAAGCATGAAACTATACATAATATGGTTCGGTTTAGCCGCAAGGTTTGATCTGATAAGTGTAGCCCTACCCTCTTGCGAGAGCGATGAGGCTGATTCTTGGAAAAGAGGATAATATTTTGGAATGTATCATTATTAATCTCACCATTAATCATTGGACATCCCATACACTTCCACAAAGCAGTCATGTTGGGAATATTTAGAATTGATTGTATAGTATTAGTTGCTTGAGAGATAGTCTTCGGAGTAGTCTAGAAAACAGATTTATGAAATTTAACACATTGCACTAATATCTCACAATAACCATCAATAATAAGCTTTAAAGTTTTACAAGAAATTGTTTAACTTTTGCAAAAAAATAATATCATCCGCAAATATTAGAAATGGTATTTTTGGCCCTCCAAATATAATTGGGAAACCAAGGTTTTTATTAGTTTGTATATTCTTAGCTAGAACTTCAGCACACAAAATAAACAAAGAGAGGAAAACGAGGTCCTGTTATCTTAGACCTCTCTATATTAAAAAATTTCTATTAATTTATTGTTAACTAGAACTGAGAATGAAACAATATTGATGAAAATATTAAATGAATTGAGTACATTGTACGTGGACTACACTATTGTCTTTCCCGATTAAAAAATGATTAAGAATAACGAAAATCATATTGAATAGAACGAACTGGGCCATTATGGGCCGAAATTATGAAGACCAGCCCGAATTACTGAAATCTCAAGAGTCCGAAAATTAGTGGATGCAGCAAAAGAATTGTTCTCGGGTCACTCACTTCGTTTCCACCGCTGACTCGCTGAGCTTCGGCATTATCGATCCTTCCGTCATCAATTGCATCTGCTCTTAGCTCAGCTCTCTCAACATTCATCCTCGTCTTCTACCAGAACCGTGACCCAGATAGCTTCAATCACTTGCTGCGGTGAACTGAGCACCATGGCTGCCGTTACTAATTCGCTGCTTCTGGCTAGTAACTCTTCGATCCACCTCTCCTCTGGTTAATGCTTTCCTTCTTCTACTTTTACCTGCTATTAGTTGAAATTCTTGTTACATGTCTGTTTTTTCCTACTTCTTTCCTGTTCATTGTTTCTTTTCATCTGGTGAAATTGTACGTGCTTCTGCCTGAACCAGTCGCAGATATTCAGGTCAAGAGTCTATGTACTGTTTGCTCGGAATTATTATAATTTAGCTTACTAATGACGGTTGCTCACTTTGCTACATATGGATGATCAGGATGTTGATCTAGGGATACTAGTGTCTGATTTTTCACTTTCAGCTCATAGGGTTCTTCTAATCCACGGATCTATCACACGATTTTGCTCTCTTTTCAGATAGAACTCGGTTTGTGTGTTTTTCACGCCAGTTTCCGATTTAACGCTTATCTTGATCGATGCCTTTTTCAATTATCTTGATCGATGCCTTTTTCAATAGTCTATAGCTTATTTTAATGGCACTCAACGAATTATAATCAACTTTTGATCAGATTTCTCTAACTTATTTTACCCACTGGGTCAGGTTCAGATCAAAGTTTCAGGACTTTGTCCACCCCAACTTTGTCCATCATTCCCTCCGGTAGAAAATCTGGCTACAAACGGCTTGTTGTCCATGCTGCATACAGGTTACTTCCGTTGCATGGCTCTGCAAATGAAGTGTTCAATACTTAGGCTATTATAGCTCATATAGCAATTTTGAATCTCTGAAACTCAAGGCTAATGTTTATTGACCTATGGCTGCGACAGTGATGATAGTAGGCTTAGCAGCTCCAGTGTCTTCGTAGGGGGATTTATTCTGGGAGGGTTAGTTGTTGGCGCCCTAGGGTGTGTATATGCTCCTCAGGTACTGATGTTAATTCCCTTATCTCAGTGGAAGCTTCATGATTTGAACTATATGTGTTACATTTTTCTTAGCATTGTGCATTATCATCTGCATTATTTTTAGCTGCATTTTTTTTAAAGCTTTTAATCTCTCTCTGATGATTAATGCTTTCTTGTATAGATAAGCAAGGCTATAGCTGGAACTGATAGAAAAGATTTGATGAGAAAGTTACCCAAATTCATTTATGATGAAGAGAAAGCTTTGGAGGTAAGCATATGTCAAATGCTAATTCAATCAAATTCTTTATAAGCTATCTGCTTGTCTCTGATAAATTAATAGCTGCTGCATGCCTTAATCTCAATGCCAACTTTTGTAGCCTTCTAGGTTTACCATAGTGTTGTGCGCCATACAATTTTTGTAGTTGTTACTCATTGCATATTTCCATGGCTGTTGAGTGTTGCCTAATACATAATATTGAAAGTCACGAAGCTTTAATTTTTTTTACATCCTTGCGCAATTTGACCAACTCCGTTTCCTGCTGTGTGCATCATTTTGTTGTTTACTGATCCTACTATGTCATATACATAAGCTAAATCCTTAACCTTCCTTATCACCCTCTGTAACTCATTTTTCAAACTGCTAATGTCCCCTATTTTCCGCACAAATAATGCTAATAATCTATTAGGGTGATTGAACAAATTGTAGTGCCAGCTAAGTCATCGGCTTCAAACTTCTGGCAATTGTTCTCCCAACAACCAAACTCTTTGGAGTTTGTAGTTCCCCAATTTGGTTACTTGATATATCCACTGTCAAGATTGTAACCAATCTAAAATATGCTGACATACCACTTGAAATTATTATTTTCCAGCAAATGAGGGGGTTATATATCTGGATTTTTAGCTGATATTCTCAAATTTGCTAGAGTCAAGTTCATTTCTGTAAGATTTTTTGTAAGAAAGCTCCACTCCCACCCATTGTCATATGCTGTATGGTTGATTTATATATAAGAACATCTACAATGTTTCTAGTTGCCTTTTTTGTTGCTAAAATGGGATCAATGGTGCTTTGATATACTCACAGTTTCTATGTTAGTCAGTAGACATTACTGACACAATATATGGGATAAAAGTTTAGTGAAGACAGGTGGAGTGAGTGGCTTTGAATCACGCTACAGTACCCGTAAATCCATTTTAATGCATATTTAGTAATATGGACTTAATGCTGTCCAAACTCACATAGTCACATCAAACCATAATTACTTGTTTGTGAGTTTTGTTTGACTAGAGATTTATTCTTAGAAGCCTGTCACTAATAATGGTCTTTTATTTTCATTGTGATGGACAGAGGACAAGACAAATCCTGACTGAAAAGATTGCACAGTTGAACTCTGCCATTGATGATGTTTCATCGCAGCTTCGCACTGACAATTCTCCCAACGGAGCAGCTATAAACTCCGATGAAGTGGAAGCTACAATCTGAGTTGTGGAGTGATGATCATGGATTCTTGGAAATAATCCTAATATCTTAAGTATCTTTTGTGTTCTTCTCCACAATTTGCATTTATGTGGTATTATGTGGATAGTGTTATGGCCCCGTGTATTAGGGTGCATATAGATGTTGGATTCTTGTTCATGTGTACCTGAACCTCTTTTATCTACAATCTGGTGACATTTCATGCTTTGTTCTGCTTCTTCAGTAGTCATCAGTTGTTGTTAATGGCTATGCTGATGATACATGCTGGCTTTATTATGCAAGTCAGTTAAAAAAAGTGATTGCATATTTTGTACTGTCCTTGGTAATTACTCTCCAGGTGATTTTAGTTATTGTATAATTGGTGATTTTGGTGAGCCGGATATATGTGTTTGTTGTTAACATTCCACTGCCTATGGAGTGCTGCATAGTCTGGCTTGTTGTTGCATCAGGTGATTTCATCTATTGTTTAATTGGTTGAGGGCTTTGCCCTTATACCAGCAAGCATCTCCAGCTAATGTTGGCCAAATTGAACTTGAACTGTGTAAACCGGTCAACAGCATGGAACGAAACCGGCGTTAAACCTTTGAACTGGCTGTGATCAAGGTTCAGGTTGAACTGGCTGTGATCAAGGTTCAGGCTGATTCATGAATACCCTGAACCGTTGAGCTGGAGGTTCCATATAACTTGACTGATGTTTAATCATATTCTTAAACAAGTGTATAAAAGTTTTTTACATTATGTACACAAATCAAGTTTCTAAATCTTAAAGTATTCTTAAGTAAAGTACTTAAGTTTTAAAATAAATGCTGAAAAATTCTAGTTTCTTCATTTGAACCGAGAGATAAATTGGCGGGAAACTGGTTAAAACTGGAACTGACACAGCGAACTAGCCATATCAAGGTTCATGACCGGGGTTCTTGAACCGTGGCCAACACTATTTGTAGCAAAGGTGGAGTGGGAGAAAGATTTCATGTTAGCCCGTTAAAAAACATTGGACTGTCTATTGAATACATATTTTTGTTCAGAAAACGGGTTTACATGACCCGATGACCTACCCCTACCTGCTAGCCCTTCACTACATTAGGGGGGTTAAACGCGAGTACAAGGTCATCTACACGGTTGAGAATCGAATACGGGAGGAATTGACAGATAGTCTCACTCCACAACAACCTTTTTCATACTCGACACCACTTTTATCACTCGACCAACTGCAGGGGCACCTACCTACTGGTATTAATATGTTTCCAATAGAAAGGCTGCTTGTGGTTGAAAAATGAAACTAGATACAACAATAAGATGCTATATAGTAGATACATTTTTTCAAAGGTATTAAATACATTTATGTCAGACTATAAAAGAATTTGTAGATGAGCTCTCTTGGTATTTCGTGGTAGTTCGATAATGAGTTTTAAGCCGACTGTAGGTAATTACACATATTTGATGACTAAGGTCCATTTAAACCTGGCAACACACAAAACCGACTTGTTGGGTCGACCTAAATTTGAGTACTAAGAACCCGACCCGATTTATCCCGAAAAGATACTTAATCCGACCGATCTGGGACATGATCGACCCGAAAATCGGTGCGTCCAACCCGACCCAAAAAATTAGTTTAATAAAAAATAATTACACATAATAAGTTATAACAGTATTAATTATTTTTTGGAAAATATTGTTTATTATTAATATTTTATTCCTATAAAAAGTAACAAAAATGATAAAAACAACATTCTTGAATCGGGTCAACCCGACATGACCCGAAAATTTATCAATTCCGAACCCGATTTGAATCTGAACCCACTCGACCCAAACCCGACCTACCCGTTTCTATGTCCATTGTAAATGTTATAATTGTTTCACAACAGACTTTACTTTTGGTGATATCTCTTGAAGGAAACAACTCAAGGGAGTGCTTCGAAGCGAACACCATTCTTAAGGAATTTGATCAAAGGAAACTGTATTCGGATAAGATTTGAATCAGGATGAGCACTTTCAATAATAAGTACTTTACCCTTATAAGCCTTAGGAAATCGGCAAAATCTGAAGTGAGATAAAACAAACCTCAAGTTCCTATCCTGGCTTTAGATTGGAAACTCAATTCTAGAATTGTATTTTGTAGACTTATGACTTGTGATAATGATCAGTTTGAGAGAGAATAGTCTATTAGCCTTAACACCAAGTTTCTACAATCCTTTATATATGCATTAGATAGTTCGAAAGAGCAGTTGAGGAAGTTACCGACGGTTACTTGGAGGTTACCAATGTGTAAACTCACCTACCCACGTTCATCACTGACTACAAGTATATCATGACGTTTATTAGGAAGTCACAAGATGTGTCATACAATATAACCGCTCATAAGTGACTTTTATGTTCAATATGGGACAGAATAGTTTTTTTTTGTCTAACATAATAGGGACGTAACAGTTCTCTGGTTCCTTATTACAGATAAGTTGTTTGTTCCCTTCACAAAGGAGCTTAACGTAGATAACATGTATGTTCCCTTCTCATGGGAACTCGGCACTTCCTTTACTAGTTCCTTTTATAGGAATTTCTAAGTCCTCACTGGAACTTAATTCTCTGTTCTCTTCAGAGTTATTATGTGTTCTCTTGTCAATTCCATTAGTAGAAACTCGTTTTGTATTCAATTCCTTTGGTAGAAACTCGTTCTCATGTCAGTTCCTTTAGTAGAAACTCCTATGTTCATTTACAGGAACACAGTTCTTACTTGTATTATTATATCAGTTCCTTTGGTAAAAACTCCGCACCTCCTAACTTGAATTTTTATAAAATTAGTTCACTTGGTATCACATGCCCAATCACACTAAATGACCGATAATTTCACTAAAATCACTAATAACATCTTTATGGTTTTTCGTTTTAGAAGGCAAGCCATAAACCATAACATGCATTATATTCCATATACAAGATCAACAAGATGGGTCTAAAGAACAGCAACTTGGGGTCATATTAACCAATTTGATGTAATAAGAAAAGGGCATTTCTGTAACTTACTTGGGAGCCCATCTGTGGCTCAAACGTAGCAATGAGCGGAATCATCTTATCACATCCTGAAGCACAACATCTTGACCACAAATTTCATCACCTTATAATATCCAATAATCCAAAGAGGATTCATCTCTGTGGAGTAGGAAATCCCTTTTCATGCAACCACTGCTTCTTGGAAGTTTGTAATATATATCTGACATAATCCATGCCTCTTCCAATAGTTTGATCTATATCACAAACCCAGAGAAACAACTTCCAAAGGGGACTCCATAGCCATGGCGTCCAGTGCAGCTTTGGCTTCTTCCAGAGTCCCAACCAACACTAGGCTTCCTTACAAGTCTACTACTCCATGCTTTGCTAAGGTTCCATATTCTTACATTTTTTGATCTCCCTAAATAAATATTACGATGATGAGTTTGAAAATTATAATCTCGTGTGAATGGCAGAAGGTTGACATGGCAGGGTTCTCTGGATTAAGGTCCAGCGACTGCGTAGTGTATGCCAACGGCGCTAGAGACGCTTCGTTTCAAGCTGTTGTTTCCTCTCAGCTTACTCAGAAGGTTGGATTTTATATCCATATTATAAGATAGTTCTATGCTAGCCTTGTTGTATATATCTCATTTATGTTACAAGTCAGTATTAGTTCCTGAATTTAGGCTAGGTGAGTCAAATAAGTCGGTTTCTTCTATCCAAGCAGTGGGTTAGTGGTAACAGGCCATTATTAGTCCATAGTATTATAGTTCAGTATTTTAAGCACTTAAAAAGTCAGTCTGTACTGAGATTATAGATGAATGGCATTATGAAATTGGAGATTCTCCATCAAATTCCTAATTATTAGATTCTGACAATTAGTGGTTCCTTAGGGTTAGATCCCAATCCTGAGTGGTTTCTGTCAGTCCATCTACAATATATAAGGCTTAAACTCTCTTATTTCAATACCAAGTGCCATTTTACCTCTTGACACAAATTTCAGAATGTGATTCTCTATTTTTCTAGTGCAAAGTCATCATGATCTTGAATGGTTACTGTTTTTCTTAATACAGACTGTAGTAGCAGCAACCCCTATAAGGGCAGTTCCAACGGCTAAATTGAAGGTGGCAATCAATGGATTCGGACGTATTGGTAGGAACTTTCTCCGAAGCTGGCATGGACGTAAGGACTCACCTCTAGATGTTGTTGTCGTCAATGACAGTGGTGGTGTTAGGGAATGTGAGTAACTTAACTCTTTTTAGTAATAGCAAATACTACTGTCAAGTTGTCAATGAAGGGAAAATAACTTTGCCTAATACAAACTTGTTGTTACTTTGGGACATTTTAGGCCTCGCACTTGCTCAAGTATGACTCAATCCTCGGTACATTTAAGGCCGATGTGAAAATCGTTGATGACAGCACCATCAGTGTTGATGGGAAGCCCATTAAGGTTGTCTCAAGCAGAGACCCTTTGAAGCTCCCATGGGCTGAGCTTGGCATTGATATTGTCATTGAGGTATAGCACTATAATTCTATATTTTTTGTATGATTTAGTAGTTTTGTGATCATAATTTGAATGGTGTGACATGGTTTTATAGGGAACCGTGTGTTTGTGGATGGACCGGGTGCAGCAAACACATTCAAGCTGGTGCTAAGAAGGTTGTCATCACCGCCCCAGCAAAGGGCGCCGATATTCCTACATACGTTGTTGGGGTGAATGAGCAGGATTACCACCATGATGTGGCTAACATTATAAGGTATGCTTTTGTAGTTAGGTTGTGTTAATGATATCTCGTTTTGATCATGCCAAATGCACATATAATATTTATAATGGAAGGGATACTTTCATTTCTTGAGTGAGAACTGATTTGGATTACATTATGTTTGTTTAGCAATGCCTCTTGCACCACAAACTGTCTGGCTCCTTTTGTCAAGGTATTAGATGAAGAGTTTGGTAAGTGAAACAGTTTTAGTAGTCACATTGTTTAAAGCTAATACAACATCGTAGTAATGTTTGTGAATGTTGTGTTTCAGGAATTGTTAAGGGACAATGACAACCACCCACTCCTACACTGGTGACCAGGTAAATCAATTCAATTCCAATACTATTAGACCAGTACTCCTTACTCTTTTATCAATTAATATTTGAATTAGGTTATGTCGAAATTAGATTTTAAAATGCGAAAACTTCGTAGTTGGATCTCGATGTTTAAATAATGAATATAAAGTATTAAATTATGAACATAGTATAAAATTTTGGATACCGAGATTCGGCTGCGAAGTTTCGCATTTTAAGGTATAATTTCAGTAGTAACTTACTCTATTAATGATACATATACATTTAGTAGATAAAGTGGCAAAGTTGCTGATAAAGGGGAGATAAATGAATCTGATTCATTGAATCATGAGCGAAAGAGTCAGAAGTCTCTAGATCACTATGATATATGAACAATGACATGAGAATAGTTTAGATCTGTTTCCTTTCCATGTACGCTTGCAAAAGATCATGCAAACGGGCCTGAATCATGAGTGAAAGAGTCAGAAGTCATGAACATACATACAAGCATGGACTCTTCATATGCATGAGTTCTCACTGATCAAACTAATGTTCCATCATAAAACTTAATTCAGGTTCCCTTTGGCTAATGATAATGAAATTTGTATGTGGTATTGTAGAGGCTATTGGACGCTTCACACAGGGACTTAAGAAGAGCAAGGGCAGCAGCACTAAACATAGTGCCAACCAGCACAGGAGCTGCAAAGGCAGTGTCACTAGTCCTACCACAGCTCAAGGGTAAGCTCAACGGCATTGCTCTTCGGGTCCCAACTCCCAACGTCTCTGTCGTTGATCTCGTCATCAACGTCGCGAAGAAGGGTCTAACGGCAGAAGACGTCAACAACGCCTTCAGAAAGGCGGCTGATGGCCCACTAAAGGGCATTCTCGCCGTCTGTGATGTCCCTTTGGTCTCCGTCGACTTCAGGTGTAGCGACGTCTCCTCCACCGTCGACTCTTCCTTGACCATGGTCATGGGTGACGACATGGTTAAGGTTGTCGCTTGGTACGACAATGAATGGGGTTACAGGTTAGTCAGCAATAAGATATCAATATACTTCAGTATTAAACAACATATATATCAGTTTGATATCGATATTTGGATATACCAAAACCGAATAAGTATATGGTTAATATCTTATATTCATATCTAATATCCTGATACGGATAAAAAAACGGGCCCTTAGATAATAATACATTTGGTTGTCGACTCTTCCTTGACCATGTTGATGGGAGACAACATAGTTAAGAGTTGTCACTTGGGTATGACAAGAATATGGTTACATGTTAGGTATTGATATCAAAGATCGTTTGGTATGTCAAAGAACGGGGTTACATCAGGTATTGAAAGATACAAGATATCGGATATGCGTAGCAGTATAAGATATGAGTATAGTTGATATCAATGTATCAGGTTTGAGTATAAGTGATATTTTTTGATTTATCAATTTTTAAAATAACACTCTAGAAAAAGAAAAAAGTGCCGGACCAAAATTCATATACTCTTATAGCAAACACCATACCGATATTATATAGGTATTTGAATATACTGAACACGAATATGAGTATGGAATGATATCTCATATTCATACCCGATTTCATGATATGGGTAATAAATTATGTTATGTTTGGTTGTAACTTTTTGTGTGTGTTGTGTTTGTGTAGTCAAAGGGTTGTGGATTTGACCGACTTGGTAGCAAGCAAATGGCCTGGATGCCAGTGACACCAAGTGGTGATCCTCTTGAGGATTTCTGCAAGACAAATCCAGCTGATGAAGAGTGCAAAGTCTACGAGAATTAAGCTTCGAAACACTTTGTTTTTTTATGATGCAAAGTATTCCATTCCATGTTGCTTTGATGGGTTTAAGATCCATTATTTGCCGGAGTAGTTCTATATGCTACTTGTGTTTTTTTGTAAGATAACGGTGCTTTCTGACTGAGCCAGATGTCAATAATTGAACAAGACAATCATTTATAACCTGGTTTTGTTGATAATAAATTAAGAATTAGATTTTGTCAAGTACTCGAGATAATGACTCAAGCATTCTGCTTATTTAATCACATGGAGAAATCTTCTATTCTATCCTATTATCATATGAATAATCTGTTCATTATGATATAAGAAGTATTAAAAATATAGTAAGGAAATCACTAAAAAAGGTCAAACTTTGTTAGCATAATGAACAGATTATTTTCACAATTCTCATTCACAAAGCCAGAGGTGAATTCTCCTCTTTCCTTTCGCAATTCTCATTCACAAAACCTCTTTCTTTCATTCATCCTTCAATGGTGGCCAATGCCGAATCTGGTGTTCTTCCACCATCTTCAACAACGCTTGATTCAAATGGATTCAAATGATCCTTTACTAATCCATCATTCCGATGGTCCTGGATTAAACAGATCAACAAAATTTGATGATTTCTTTCCTGGAAACATGCGATTCTCATGGCCATTAGCATCAAGAACAAGATAGGATTTCTCGATGGATCTTATCCTCGTTCGCAAGTAGCTGGTGACGCAGTTTGTGAGCGCTTATGGGATCATTGCAATCGTTTAGTCATGTCATGGCTAATTTTTTCCTTGGACAAGAAGATAATCGATAGCGTACTCTTCGCTTCCACAGAGGCACAAATCTGGACTCAACTCAATGCTAGATTTGGCAGGGCTAATGGTGTTCAGATATTACAGAAAGAGATCGTCTCAATCTCACAAGGTATCGACGACATCACATCTTATTCCACACATATTTACCTATTGTGGGATGAACTGCAGTCAATTCGGTCCATTCCTGCTTTTCTTGTGATTCTACTCCCACTCTTTTGCTATATGATCAAGAACAGCGATTGTACGAATTCTTAATGGACTTCAAGAATCATATGCTATTGTGCGCGGAAATATGCTCATGTCCACTCCATTGCCTACGGTGGATCAAGCATATTGTATGTTGCTACAAGAAGAACAATAACATGCCATTAAGCCACCAATTTCTCAAGAAGCAGTATCCTTCCATGCTAATTCTCAAAAGTCCAATTATAAAGGAAAGAGTCCGAAATTTTGCAGCCATTGCAAAAGACCTAGTCATTTAGTTGAATATTGTTACAAGATTATTGGCTATCCTCCTAAATCTAATGATTCAAAGTCTCCTTCAACTGCTAATTCTGTTCAGTCTACTGACATACGGTCTTCTCCCACTTTTGGTCTTTCTGCACCTGAGTTTGCCCAACTTCGATCACTCCTTCAGACTTCTAAGACTGCTACTCCTAACTTTTCTGGTATTGCTTCTCCTTCATTTGTGGGACTTGGTAAATGTGTAGGAAATCATACCTGGATCATTGACACTGGTGCTAGTGATCATATGATTTTTTCTTGCAGCTTATTCCTTAAACAACAACTTTTATCTAGTCATGTTTCTGTTCATTTACCTACTGGCCAATTGATCAAAGTTACTACAGTGTGTTCAGTCCAGATTACACCTAACATCATCATTGATAATGTTCTTTTATGTGCCATGATTCCAATTTAACCTTCTCTCAGTCAAAAGACTTGCGTCACAACTTAAATGTTTCGCCAGTCTTTTCTTATCAAATGTGCATATTGCAGGGTGTGCGTCAGTCACAGCCCATAGTGCTTGGTAAAGCTATCAATGATCTGTATCTTCTCAATCAGCTAGACCATTTAACTTCACCAACTCCTACAATTTGTAATTCTACTCATGTTACAAATCCTTTAATTCTTCATAAAGAGACTTGGTCATATGTCATTTCCTAAGATGAGAAAGTTGTTTACATTAGACAGTTTTACCGATAGTGTACCTCCTTGTTTGATTTGTTCTCAAGCAAAGAAAACTAGACTTCCATTTCATCCTAGTGTTTCTCATGATCGTACTTCTTTACTTGAACTCATTCATGTTGATACTTGAGGACCTTTCAAAGAGTCTACATATGATAGTTTTAGATAATTCCTTACTATTTTTGATGATTTTTCCAGGGTGACATATGTTCATTTACTCAGGGATAAAGCTAGTTCTTTCACTGTACTTAAGCATTTTATTACCATGGTCAGATTGCAGTTTTGGTGCTTCAATTAAGAAAGTGAGAAGTGATAACGCTTATGAGTTAGGATATTACATTTACAGTTCAACATCTGTGTCAATTCATGCATAGCCCTACAATCCAACATTTCAAAGCTGCAATGCATACTCTTTTGTTTCTTAAAGGAACTATCAATATTGGGGTTCTTTCTATCAACAAATTCAGATTTGTCTCTCAAGGCTTACTATGATTCTGACTGGACTTCTTATTCATGTACAAGAAAATCAGTTAGTGGCTATATTGTGTTCCTTGGTTCTTCTCCTATTTCATGGAAGTCCAAGAAACAGACTTCAGTATCTCTTTCTTCGGCTGAAGCAGAGTACAAGTCAATTAGACGCCTCGCTGTTGAGCTTGCATGGTTAACAAGATTATTAGCAGAGCTTGATGTCCCTGATTTGATGTTTGTTGACATTGCTTGTGATTCTCAAGCCGCAATTCACATTCCTCGAAACCCAGTATTCCACGAGCGCACCAAGCACATAGAATTGGACTGTCATTATGTCTGTTCTAAGCTCTCTGAAGGCCTCATTACATTACATCACGTTCCTACTCAAGATCAGCTTGCTGATATTCTAACTAAACCACTTAGTAATCCTAGACATTCTTGTATTTTTCCCAATTTGTACTTGCTTAAACAACCGCCAAATTGAGGGGGTGTTAGTATATATGAATATATGAGTAGTTTGTTATGTTAGTTGGTTATATGTAACCACATGATTGTACAACAAACTTGATGATAATGTAGAGGCATTTTCCCCATACTCTCTTCTCTCTGTTTCTCACACGAACAAACTTTAGCCATACTTTTGAACCTCAAGATCACAAAAATAAGGATGAAATGCTTTTGTATTTTCAGTACTTTCGATGACCAATTGTAGACTCTGTTCTAGTTGAGGTGATGCTTGCACCCCAAGTTATAAATTAGCTGACAAACAGTTGGACTATTAGTAGACAAATAGTCCGCAAATCTAAAACAGTATAGCCACAGGACAATACTGGTGTTTGCTACTATAAGGAATGCCATTCAAGTGGTAGATAGATTTTCAGAGCTCTGCTTTTGATTCATCGTCATCAGACTCATCACTGTCTGAGTTGTCTGTCACACTGAACATGAGATTTCAACAAAGTTACTAAAGAAGACAAAACTTCTCAAACTAACATAATAATACTTGTAAAGCTTCTGAAGAGATTTAAATATTTGAAATGTTCACCTTTTTTGTTTGCAGTGTCTGCTGATATCTTGGCACAAAACTTTGCTGACTCCTCCTGGCTTGACAGACCCTCTTTTGATCATTTCCGCAAGCTGCAATGTCAATTAGATTAAAATTTGTAATCTATTGCAGAATGATTCAGATTAGTTCACCAGAAATCCAGTGAGAGTTAGTAAACTTGCCTCATCCTCGGTCTCTTCAAGCAACCTGTAGTATGGTTTTATATTATTTGTCAAAATTGTGAACTGTAATAATAACTGAAAGATTGGATCAACAGATGGTTCTTGCATGTATTACCTTCCACAGTAGGATGATATATCTTTTGAATATGCTTTAGCTTCCTGTTTGCCTGAAATCAAATACAAGTAATCAAGTGAACAAAAGGCTATCACAATTTCACAACACTTGTAAATAGTGAATCTACTGAGATTATACTAATCTTAAGGAAGACAAAAATTTCTGCCAATGACGTGATCTTGTGGAAATAACATTCGTCTACAGGTAAAGCAATTCAGGTCACTTATCTATTCAATAAACCAATAAACTAGATGAGCATATACTTCCCATCATTATCTTGGTCTATCATTTCTTATTCCGGACTTACTAGTTCTCCATTCCATATGAAGCTTCTGAATTTTTTGCAACATAACATCTAACAAAGAATCATACTCGACCCTTTTCTTTGCGCAGTATACAGGAAATGAGAGTGTCTACAGAAAGTCACCTGTATGTGGTCTTTTCTGCATACTTATCATTGAAGAGTAATCAATCTGTGTTCCTAGCTGACACCTAAAAAATTAACTCTTCACACATTACAGCTGAAACTGTTTACCAAAACCAATGAGTGCTATTATTCATTTTTTAAACCTCGAAGCGTGCAGTTTGTATTTTTGCATAATGAATCATCAATGCTACACATTTCCAAGTCATTCGCAGAGGAACTTTTAGCATGCGAGAGTAGATCAAAAAATTTGGGCATGGATAAGCATAACAACCAAAAGGTGGCTTAATTAGCTACAGTCTTTAAGTTATATGGCCTTACAGAAATTAAACCCTATGCAATGTCATTTCAGGTAAAAGGGATGTCATTAAGTAACAAAGTATTGATTTTGGTTCTTGTCAAAGCAATAACTACTTCTAGGTTTAAAATAAGAGAACACTTACTGATTGTAAGATCATTCCAGCTCTTTACTCTGACCCATTCTTTTCCAGTGGATCCTGCTGCCTACAGAAATAAAATTTGAGCATCAACTGACACCATTCATCAAGAGAAACACTATCAATCAAGCAAAGCATATATATATAAGAAACATAGTGCTCAGCATTTTAAAACATAAACTGCAAGTGTTCTCACTTGCTTTCACAATTTCATCTTTTCCAAGTAAACATGCTTTATACCTCTCTAGTAGCATAGGTACCTGCATTTAAAATATAAACCACAGGCCTACTCTCATTACTACTCCCTCCGTCCCTTTATAAAGATCCCACTTTCCTAATCCGGCGTCCCAAAATATAAGTCCCATTTGCCATTTTTAGAATTCTTTAAACCCAAAATTTACATTCCCAATACACTTTTACATATCCCAACACACTTTTACACACCATCTCTCTTCATTAAATTACCCCCTTTTTTTCTTCTCTCTATCTCTCTCCTCTAATCATTACAATTTTCACTTTTCTCTCTCCTATTTATTTTCTTCTTCACAATTCCTTAAATTTTCTAGAAAACACCAAACGGGATCTTTAAATAGGGACGGAGGGAGTAAGACTCACCTTGGTCAGAGTATAATCTTGCATCTTATCACAAAGGCCATCCAGCAGTTCAACCACTCTCAGTTCACTGACCCTATAAATGAAAAAAATAAAAATAAAAAAAATAATCGTTCTGTAGATTGTAGCACAATAAGGCGAGTAGTATCTAAACAGCATAAGCTCTAAGTTTATGAGACCTATAGGGAAATACCGTTGCTAATTGAAATGTACAAATTAAAAAATGGAGCTCAGATCATCGTTCAACTCCAAATAAAGTTTAGGCAAAATACTAACAGTCTAATACACAGCTGACCGTTATCAAATTGCTAACGGAAAACTAGGTACTGGAAGAATTTGAGACATGAAAGGAAGTGTGTAGCTAGTACCTGTAGTCAATGACCTTTCCTTCACGCTGACCTGTAGAATCCAAGCGATATCTCATGTCCAAATGATTCCTTGGTTTTTCCTGCATATAAGGAAGATCAATGAGTGATTGAAAAAATAACAAGTGATTCCATTATGCTGGAACGGGTTAACGAGGGTTATAGATGCTCACATTGGCAAGTCCATGTTCTAGCTCCTCCTGAAATTAGGAATAAACAAGACAAAGAAAATTGATAATTCGCCACGAGAATCCGTTAAAAACTTACCAAACCAATTACTTAGAAACAAAAGAATGTTAAGAGTTAACAGATCTTATGTCCATAGACTGGAATGAGAATGGATCCCGCAAAGAAGAAAACTGAAAGGAAGAAAGAAAGAGGAGAGTAATACAGCAACGGCGTTGCAAGCAGCGCATTTGTCATCGATGGAAAAACGATGGATAACAAAGCAAAGATCGTGAGAACTGATAGTAGCTTGGCTGTGTAATTGGCGGCCATTTGTCCGATCTCCGATCTATCGGCAGTTCGACACTCGTTGCGTGAAAGACCGACCCGATCTGCAACGACGTACACTGCGGAGGGAAGAGGCAGGAAATTGTAATTTAGCTCAAAAGTCGCAGTATATTGGGCTTTCTCAAATAATTGGGCCTTACTGAATTATCAGATTCAGCTGAGCCCAAAATTTAAAAACTCAAAATTGGTGGCTCCTTCCAAAAAAATGTTCCTTTCATAAAGATTAAAAAAAAAAGGTTATTTGGAGGAAGGAAAAGGAGGGAATGAGAAATTGAATCTAGAACTGCGGGCAAGCCCGGCCGGCCCGTCCAGCTCGCTCTAACATATGGGCGGGTTTGGATAATGATTTTCGTCCATCCGGACCGGGACCGGATCGCCCATATTAAATTGAGTTGGACATGGTTTTAGAAATGGCGGCATGCTCAGCCCGCCCATATTATTCTTTATAATAAAATATACTACCTCCGGATACTAATAGTTGTCATTCTAGGACAATTTACTTGGATACAAATAAATATCATTGTAGGCATATTTACACAAATTGGACAAAACTACTCCTACTATTAATAGGTGTAATGATGATGAGTGTAATAAAAAAATTAGTTGAAAGTTGATATTTTTTTTTGGGTAAGTGAGCTCACTAGAAGGGTATTTTTTGTAAGAATTTAATTTCCTTAATTTGCGTAAAATTTCGTCTAGTGACAAGTAAAAGTATCCGGAGGGAGTATATATTACACTACACGATAATAGTCAAGTAGAGTAAATATATCGCACATAGAGTAAGTACATCATAATCTGTTAGGAATTTTTTTCAAGTATATCATCCACTTAATAACATTATCGATTATATTTTGCAATTCGTGTTGATTCTCGCTACCAAACACATCAAAAACCTCACTTTTTAACATTATTTCTAGACTTTGCAAATTTCTAGTTAATTATCTTATAGGCTTTTTATTTCTTAATTTGTAATTTAGATAAAAACATGAAAATGTTTTATGAAAACGGGTAAAACGGCCAGACCCTTGGCCAACCTGCTTGCCAAAGTGAGCGGGTATGGACATAGAAATTGTCCCATTTAATATGTACGGGTCTGACCCGACCCGTATAAATGGACAAAATATTTTTTTGACCTGGCCCGCGTCCATCCCATAAACAGGTCTAATTAAGTCACATATTTATTTATTTAATTTATGGAATTTGGATATGTTATCCATGAATGTCCGAGCACAGAAGTGCAAACCTATCGAATGTAAACCCAAGGAGAACTATACCAAATATGTAGATGTAGATTTGAGGGGAATTATTTTTAAATAAGGTAGAAATCAAAGAATTTCTATAGGTCATATTTCATTAAAAAAATATATATGTTCTTAATTTTAAATTGAAAAAAACCCATTTAAAATATATATTATAATAGAAAATGAGAATGAATCAACCGTTCATTTTTAAAAGATTTACGATCTACAATTGATTTTTATCTTCAGCCCCTTTCATCTTCTTCCCTTTCTTGGACATTGTTATCGTCGTTCTCTCCGCTCCCTGATTGTTGACCTAACCATACTTAATTCAGATTTCACATGCACAATTTACACAAAACGTCATGCACAATTTCATCACCGACATGCATATATATGCCTCAGGTGATAGATTTCACATGTACAATTATACACAATGACATATGCACAATTTTGACACAATGACTGAGAGGTACATAAATGTCTTTTGTATGATTTTTGTTTTCACTTGCACTATATAGATTTGACATATACATATAAACATTTGTTATTTATGCTTGTTTTACATGTACGAAATGTGGATTTGACATGAACGAATATTTACGTGCACATTTTATACCTAACGATCTGCCCCGTGCTTTCTTTGCATGCACAAGTAAACGGCATCTAAAAAAAAGATTCTAACATGCACTAATCTTTTTTTAAGTCTTTAATCTAAATTCATAATTTTTAAAGGATCTGTTATAATCATTTTTATTACTTACTTCAAACACCATTGTACCTAAAATCAGTTTTTTTTTTTAAATAATAATTTTGTGTTAAATTGCATGAACTAGACAAACTACCCGAATTATGAATGTACGAGCATAGTAGTGTAAACCAACACAATATAAACCGATAAGATACCATCTTAAAATCATTGACGATAATTAAGAGAAAGATAATTGAAAGGATGTGCTTCATATGTGTGATATATATAGCAATTCATTAATGAAACTTTTGATGTTGTGAATGTATATTGTCATATCTATTTGATTATTCTCTTCCAACTTTGTCTCCCCCGTTTTAATTGCAATCTGAAGTATGTTGCTATTTGGAAGTATGCTATTAAATACGTTATGTGCT
Source organism: Phyllobates terribilis (assembly GCF_046119375.1). Lineage (NCBI taxonomy): Eukaryota > Metazoa > Chordata > Amphibia > Anura > Dendrobatidae > Phyllobates > Phyllobates terribilis. The sequence continues at coordinate 27,301 of NW_027368785.1, read as the reverse complement.
GTTTCATTCAACTTGTCATGCAATTCCGTTATATTAGTAGGTTTATTTCTATTCTCTTCCCCACTTCGATTGTGATGTATGAGTACCATTTCGATCAGATCGAGCTTGGACCGACAAGAGATGTGGCAAATTCAGAATTAATAAATTGTTACGATCAATCAGTTGTCAGTACAGTTAATTCTATCTACTGCATGTTGTGCTCTGTTAGTCCGTTTTCATCCCTCTTAGAGCATGAAGAAGGGTAAAAATGGAGGGTTTTCTTAGGCTATGTCGGTGGATATAAACGGTGTTTGGAAAGGATATAATGTCAAAGCAGAATTTCGAGTTCGAACGTTATCACTTTTCCCCTTGGAAATGTAAGCAAGGGGTTATGTTATACCGGATAAATGGTATAGAATTTTATTCACTATTAATAGTATGTAGACATATTTTTTGTCCGTACCATATGATCTGGTGCACTCGCAAAGACTAATATGATAGTACTTTTTTTTGGGTCGAAAGATGGAGAGCTCAACCTCATTTCACTAAAAATGGTTAAACAGAAATTATACGAAGGGTAGGAGTATCATGTACATCATCATCAAGCAGTTTTAAGAACACAATCTGGCAACCTCACAAGACAATGTATAGGGGTAGTTTATTCATAAACAAATGTCATTTGGACTTAGAATTTGATCAAAACGTGCAGAAGAAAGAAGCTTAAAACGTAGATCAAGAAATCACTCAAAACAATGAGAACTTGCGACTTCTATTAGATTTAGGATAAAACGCATCACTAACTTTATTGTATAAAGGGTAGCTTACATGTGTTTTACAAAGGCTCTTGCATTTCTCTCAAACTAGAACTTGCAACTCTTCCTCGAAGACTTTTCTCCTAAACACTCACTTTAAGTTTCTTTTTACAATTCTCTCTCTTTCTATGAAAACTAGAAAATCAGCAACCCAACAATGGTTCCGAGTTTTCCTATTTATAGACAACTTTAAATGCTAGCTAACTATACAAAGTAATTTACAAACGTGCTAAATTCCTATTGGTTGACAAAACTTCTAATCGTGAGTTTGTTGAACCGACTGGACCAATGAATCAAAGCTCGCCACGTGGTTAAGCTCGCTAACAACTTCTCAGCGCGCTCTACCACTTGCACATACTCTTACACGTGTACGGTGGATCTCGATGATTGAAATGCAAGTTGCACTCTGTTACGCTTGGCATTTAAAACGTGCACTTAACAAGAATCCATCCAAAATGAGTTTTTTTGTCGTTTTTCCTTTTCTGAATAAATTCAAGCTCGCTATCGCACTTCTTCTCTCAATGTAGTCTTCAGCGCGACCATCTCGCTGATGAAGCATCCTTCAAAACTCTTAAGCGACACCTTAAAGCTTATTATTTGCTTCAAGCGGGACTTTTACAATATAATCTAGACTCTTATATAGTCAATTAAATCATGTAATCACCGTACACTCATGAAATTCATTAGATACTAAGTTTGTAATCATCAAAACTTAAGAAACCGATTTAAGCTAGACTTAGCTGAACTAACACAATGGTAACCACTAACTAACAGGAAAATTAAAAGCATGTTAGCTTCATGAAAAGAGTGTCGGTATTGGTAGTCCTAGTCCCTACTAAGCAAGTGCTGGCACTACCAGGCTAGAGAGCGGATGTCTATCAGGTATCGAGCGAGACAAGAAGGCAATAGCAAGAGAAGAATCGGAATCAATCATGATCTTTCAACATACCACCTCCAAGCCAGCTTCAAACAATGAAAATATCCCAGAGTTCAGCCAAAATGACAGAGCAACAACGCAAGTTGGCAGTGAAGCCCGACACCCACCTACTCTGGTCATCTATAATGATACCGCCCACAGTAGCACACCTATCCGAGCTTTGCACGGGTCCATCCATGTTAATCTTTGTCCAAACCTCACTCGGTTTTGACCAGTATATCAATGCCTCTTGTCTTTGCAACTTGAGAGTTGTATTAGTTTTCTGAGCCCAAGACAATCGAGTTTTCTTGACTTTTGACGTGATAAAAGCAGCTTTTGTTGGAGATGAATCTATCATTTCCAAAAATTCTCTCATTCCGCCATTTCCACGCCCACCACGTGTTGGTAATTTTAGTGTCATCAATACATTTTAGTAATAATGTGATTTACTAGAGGATGCGATTTCACGTTAGGCTCGGAAACAAGTTAGGGGAGTGTGGAGTGCACGCTTGTTAGGCTAACACGTTATCGACCGCAAATACGAAGCAGGGGTCAAGGGGGCGCATCCCCCTTGCGAGGTCGAGGGGGCGGAGCCCCTGGAGGGGGTCCAAGGGGCGGAGTCCCTGGCTGGGGTCCCGCTTCCATGTGAGGGGGCGGGGTGCGGGACAGTTCCCCGAAATTTTTCGGGAAAGGCATATTCCATGCTAACGGAATGAACTTATTTTCCCGAAAAAGTCATATTCCAGATTCGGTTAATTAACTGAATGTAACCGCCATAATCGCCGTAACTTCTTCGGTTTGCTATCTCTATAAATAGAGTTCTTCGGTCTTACTTACAACGTTACAAAACTTATACACCCTCTCTATGTTCAAGATCTGTCTTCTTGTGTCTGAAACAGATTGTACCTTCTCGAATTATCCCAACAGAGGTTTCGTGTAACCCGGGCATTCTATACGGTCAAAATACTTTGTTCGGAAAGTGATCTTACACGATTTGTGCAAGTTGTCCAAGATTATCACACCCTCAAAACCTACACCACGCAACAATCACGAATAGTGTATCCGATTTAGATGGTGGCACAAGCGAGTACCACCTCGTGAGGTTTCTTTGTCCAGATATGCATGTAATCCATGAAGAAATCCAAATGACGTGCTGCCATATGGGTTATTAGTTTGCAGTCATGAAGCAGGTGTAAAAGTGTCTCTACAACAACTCCGCACCTTGAGCAGGTATCAGAATTAGCGAAGAACTGTCTATATCTCTCAGAGTTGATCATAAGTTTCCCTTTAGCCATCACCCAAAGAAAGGATCTATGTAACAACCCCAATTCACATGGAAATATTACTATCGATGACTTCAGACTCCCACATCCGAAATCACCCATGCTTATAGAATTGAACAAAAACATAACATATATATATATAAATAATATCAAAGTCTTACATAATAATACGGAAAATCAGTACAATGTGAAATAGTAATACAAATTACATTGGCAGAAGACTTGTAAAGATAAAAATTATAAATATAACTTGATCAGCATCAGGATCGTCAACCTTGAACGTGAACTTGACACATTAACTGGCAACTATATGTATTTCTTCTTCACACCTCGGAAGCACCACCTGATGTGTCGTATGTGGTTGGATGACACCAGTCAACCATGCAAGGAAATAGCGGTCGGTTAGTCTAATGAAAGACTTATGCAAATGGGATTTATATGAGGCTCTATGTAGTCGTATCTAGTTAAACCCATCGGCTCTCAAATGAAAGCCGGTAGCTGAGGGAAACTCCGATACTTCCACCGAATTAGGAAAAGATGTTTATATATATAGCAAGAGAAGACTCCAAAGAAATTGAGTCTTATGGGAAATATTTATAAAAAGAGAAGACTACAAGGAAATTGAGTCTTATGAGAATTAATTATAACAAGAGAAGACTCCAACGAAATTGAGTCTTAATGGAATTATTATACCAAGAGAAGACTCCAAGGAAACTGAGTCTTATAGGATTATTTATATAATATAAATATATTTATCTGTGTGGGAACATTTTAAGTATTTCACAATAACAGTTTTATAAACAACCTCTCATGAATAATTGGATCAACGACCAACCTCCCGCATACGTGTTGTCCGAATTCAGATTGGAAAGATGACTTAATTAACCAGGAGGCCAGACGATTTTCCAAGTTGTACTAATTGTCTGGAGGTTTATTAATTATGTGCATAACAACACTTATCTTCTTTACTTTTCAAAATGCACATTCAAGTTAAAGCGTTTAATAATGTCTCACAATAAGAACGAAGGGAATAATCCCGATTGCCGGCACTAGCTAAGTGCACCACCACTTATATCAACATATAAGGGTACGGTCATGACCAAAATATATTAGGACACATCCTCCCAATACCGAGTTATAAAGAAACAACTAGACCTCGCGAGGTACATAGTGTTCCTACGAATACTCGTTCTAACTAAATGATATATCCACAACAATTCACAACAAAGTCCATCTATCACCCTAAGGTAATAATATAATCATACGCGTTTTGTACGAAACCACCCCTTATATGGCCGAATTTGCAAGGAATCACCCTCTATATCGATAATTATTTCAAACCACCCAGATTTCAACTTTTTCTTACCAGAAGCCACCCCACCCCACAATTCATTAGGTTTTCCATCCATTTCCGTGAAAAGTCCATTATACCCCTAGCATATTTCTAAAATTATCCCAAAACCACACCTTTCCTACCCTCATCTCAAAACTTTTGATATACTCAATTTTTCATGATATATCTCCCCCAAATTTCTCATTCAAATGTTACAGCCCAAAAAATTAAAAATTAAAGAGGTGAATAGTAAAAAAAATATCTTCGCTATTTGAACCTGAATTCTCTTCCCTTCTCTTTCTTCTCTTCTCTTCCCTTCTCCTTCTTCTCTTCCCTTCCCTGTTTGAACCCCGAATTGATCTATCTGTTTATAGAGTATAAAGAGTTGAATGGGCAATTTGTGGTATGAATCTTGAAGACAAAATTGTGGAGCTGCTGAGTGGTCAATTTGTGGGTGAAATTGGGGGTATTTTACGGGATTAGGGTTTTCAATTAAGGTTAGGCAATTTCTGGGCGAAATTTGGGGCTTTTGTGTTTTAAATTCTGGGATTTCTAGTTTGGATGAATTGAGTGTAGTTTCGAGCTTGGAGAAGAGGCATCGAGCTTGGAGTGAGGTCTCAAGCTTGGAGAAGAGGCGAAGTGGGCGAGCAAGGTGCGTTTTATGCTACTAAATAAAATTTTGTTAGCCTGATAAGAAGCTTTAAACTGAGATTTGAAATTGTTATATTGATAATTACAAGCATTTAGGGAGTTAGAATTGATTTGTGAGGTTGGTAGAATGATTTTGAGGTGTAGAGAGAGGCTTTTAATTGTGCATATAAGGAAAGCTCATTGAATGTTAGGTTGGTAGTTTTCGTTTGTGATGCATTGAATACGACTTATGTTGGTAGAATAATTTTTTATGTTTTGTTTTCACATTGTTGGAGAGAATCTTTGCAGCTTTTGCAAATTTCAATTAGAAGGAATCTTTTCACATGGATAGTATAATATGGTTACTTTTCAGATTTTTTCCTAATGTTCTACCAAATTTTATTTTACATATGAGTGTGGATGTAAGATTTTTGCATGGGGGAGTATTTATATTAGTGAGGTGGACCATAGTCTTAGGTATATGAGAAACTTAGTGTATGTGAAAAAAGATGTTGACCCTGACTTGCTATCTAATATGGAACTTCAAGATTTCATTAAGGAGGGAGGTGAGATTGGAGATGCTAGTGAGCTTTGGTTCTCTAGATTGGGTGCTACTTTCCAGAATGGTATGCAACAAATTAAGGGTGATAGTGACATAATGGAGCTGTGTGAATCGGGGAAAAAACAGAATACTAGATGTGTATGTTGTGAAAGGTTGTGATGCGAGTCCACATGCTTTACTTGATTTTGCAAAAGGTCGAATAATGAGGAAAGGTGTAGTTTTAGGCAGCCAAAGTGGAAAGTCTTCAAAAAGCCCAAGTTGTGGTCCTTTTCAAAAAACCAAATAGTACCAACAACAAAGGGAAATATATTCTCAATCCTTATCTCCAAATCTGTCCCCAGATCTACTCCTTCCCTCAAAACTATTCTCAGATTTGAAATTGCATCCAAACCAGTCCACAAATCTATCCCCTCAGAAAATGAATCAAGGTCTATCATACTTGCTCCTTCAGTAGCACCTTCAATAGATGACTGTCTTGAAGATGAGGATGAAACCGAATTTGAAAATGGAGAAGTATTAGGGTCTGGAACCTCTAACGAAGAAGGAAGTGATCATGAAAATGTTTTTGCTGATGTTTCAGATGAGGATGATGCAGATTTTGAACAGAATGTTGATTTGGAGGTGTTTGATTATATCTTACAACAAGAAGATGGTCATGCATATGGGGATGACTTGTTTGATGTAAGAGTACAAAGTGATGACAATAGGAGTTATAGTGGGTCTGATGATGATGTCTGATAGAGGTACCCAGAATATAATCACTTGGTTGATTTTAGGATTAGGATTGTTCTTAAACCTGGTATGATATTTGGGTCGAAAGAAATTTTTAGGGAGGCTTTGAGACAATATTCAATTAAAAGTGGATTTGATTATTACTATCTACACAATGATGGGAAAAGGATTTCTGCACTGTATGAGTAAGTGTCACTGCGGTTTGAAACACGGCAAAAAACATTGTGTTTGTAAGGAGAATTTGTGTGGCTTAAAAGCTTGTGCAAGGAAAATGGGATTTGATGGTAGTTTTCAACTGAAGTCTTTTATCCCCGATCACACCTGTGTTTGGCAAGATAAAAATACAAAGGTCACATCTCTCTGGTTGGCTGAAAAGTATCTAAAGCATTATAGGGAGGATCAACAGTGGAGAATTAAAAGCTTCATAGGAACAGTGAAGAGGGAATATAGTCTGGAAATATCATATCATCAAGCATGGAGAGCTAGAGTGAGGGCAATTCTTATGACTCAAGGATTTGCACCTGAGCAATATGCCAAGGTATGGGACTATGCATCAACTATATTGAAATGGAATCCTGGTAGCTCAGTGTGTATGTGAGGCATGAGGTTATGGTTGTGGGTAGTCCTGAGATACCCTTAAAATTTCAGAGATTCTATGTGTGTTTAAAGGCATGTAAGGAAGGGCTTCTAACTGGTTGTAGGCCAATCGTGGGGTTAGATGGATGCCACCTAAAAGGTGCTTACAGTGGACAGATATTGATAGTCGTATCTAAAGATGGAAATGAGAATATTTCCCCACTAGCATATGTAGTTGTCAAACAGGAAACAAAGGAGACATGGTCATGGTTTCTAGAAATTTTATATAGAGATATTGGATCAAAGTCTTTGACCTTTATGTGAGATAGGCAAAAGGTATTGTAATTATTTTTTTTGGCCATGTTTTAAATGATGTTATTAGCTTTATAATTATTGATAACAAATTTCATTCTTTATGTCCAGGGTTTGATAGAGGCTTTATCTGAGGTTGTACCATTGGTTGACACAAGAGTGTGTGTAAGGCATATGCACAACAACTTCAAAATCAAATGGCCGGGAAAATCTTTTAAGGATGTAGTATGGGTTGTTGCTAGAGCTACCACAACTATACATTTTGAAGTGGCAATGAAGATTATAAAAGACATGGATGAGAAGGCTTATGCCTACATGATGAACCAGCATATGCCTTCAAGTATTACACCAAGTCAGATATGTTGCTCAAAAATGCATGTGAGTCTTTCAATAGTTGCATTCTGGAGGCAAGGGAGATGCCAATCCCGTCTATGTGTGACTGGATCAGAAGGAAGTTGATGAAGATGTTCATCAGCAAGAGAAATAAGATGAAATCTCATCAAGGACTACTGACTCCAAAAGCCATGCCAAAGATCAAAGCCAATAGAACGCAGAGCCTTTACAGATGTAAGTGTTACGGTGATGGTGATAGATATAAGGTTGACTATTATGGTGCCAGATATGTGGTAGGTCTGAAGGACATATCATATGGTTGCGATTCGTGGTACATTATTGGGATACCATGTGCACATGTCATATGCTGCATTGTTAAAAAGATATTGAAGGTTGAAGATTTTGTTAACTCATACTACCATAAAGAGACATATATGAAGGCATATGGTCTATCTGTTAACCCAATGCCTGGTGAGGAACAATGGGAGAAGACTGAGCAACCACCTCTATACCCACCAAACCTCGTAGTCTAACCGGGTAGACCAAAAGAAGAGAAAGAGAGAAGCTGGAGAAGAAAAGAAAACAACAGTGCCACCAAAGAACACAAGAGTGAGGTTTGGGAAGAACAAATGTGGGAACTGTGAAGTGGAAGGCCACACTAAGAAGTCTTGTAAGAATCATCCAAAAACAACAGTGCCACCAAAGAAGACTAACACAGGAAGGCCATCTAGTGAGAGCACTGTGCCTATAAATCCAAAAAAAAAAAAAGTATACCAAAAAGAAGGTAAGAATATCTATATTTTGCTTTTATACTCAACTTCATACTTGACTGATTCATCTCGATGTGTAGGTATTTACATGTCAATGCCATGTTGAAGTTGGGTCAACGAATATTGATGAATCAGTGGTTCAACAAGACATTGAATTGGTATATACTGTTGTTTTATCCCTTTACATGTCAATCATGTTCAATTGTAAGTGTGTTGTTGATTGTTTATTTTTGGTTTATAAGAAAACAATTATTGAAGAAGCAATGGTGGTAACACAAATGTTGAACCTGTCATACCAACTTAGCAGTCACAGGCTGAAAATGTGGTCCAACATGCATCTCCACCAATTTCACCTACAAAGTGTGGGTCATTGAAGATAAGATCACCAAACAGGACGTTGGAAATCACAAGAAGGGGAAAAAGAAGTGTATGTGTTGTATGGATTGGTTTGAATTGGCACAAGAAGTGTATGTGTTGTATGGATTGGTTTGAACTGTTATATCTGGCCTTTTTGAGTTGGTTGTTTATTGGTTCGTCTTTTTGTGTGTAGAAACTAATTATTGATGAAGCAACAATGGAGCTCTCCCAAATTGAATCATCACATGTGATTCCAACTCTTCCTTCACAGGCAGAGTATGGGTCATCATCCAAGAAGTTGGGCATCATGCGAAGGGGAACAAGGAAGTAAACAATGCTATTTTCGCAAGCAATTCGAGAATGTTTTTTTGTGTGTAGAAAACAAATGATGAAGATGTCTTTTAGCCTGGTATTTCCTATGTTTCAGTAATGTGTTAAACAATAGTGATCGTAGCTGAAGATGTTATTTAGGAAAACCTTTAGCCTAGTATATCGTAACTTTTGGCAAACTCTTAATGTTATTTTGTACTATTCTTCTGAAGTTGTTGTTTCACTTATTGTTATCTTTGTTATCTTGGTAAATGTTCAACACTAATGCATGATAAGTGTTCAACACTGATGCATGATAAGCAACTACAACACAATTCACAACACCTATGCATGATAAGCAACTAAAACACAATTCATAACACATAAACAACCACTGTCATAGAATACACGTACTACACTGTCATAGAAGGGGTGGTTCCGTGCAAAAATGTCATAACCATATATATATAGTATATCCACTATATTCATGTAACCTAAATAACATTTATTTTAGGTTATCAAAGATCCCAACACACAAAAAAATAATATTTTATCCCAACTTAATATAACAACCGATTCATTGTTAATTAAGACAAATATGGAATAAAAGTAATAGATAAGAAAGAGTGAACCGCCACTTTCCTTAGATAGGAAGATGTTGATGCAAGTCAAACGGATATACGATTACTAGTTGATGGGCTCGATTCTAAAAACCCGAATGTAATTCGGCAGAACAGATGTTGTTGCACAGCTGGGTTTGAACTGCTCGTTAAAGGCTCAAACGGAGATGGAATTGGACATGGTTGGTATCTTTGGCTTTGTATTGAAACAAAATATAAATTAGAATCAAGAAAATCCATAAAATATGAAATATATCCTCTGTTAAAGGCAAAAACCGTGAGCACTTACTGGTCACGTCGGAAATAGTTGTTGATATGTGTAATGAACTTCGAAGAGCTCGTTCAGAGATCAAATGACAACAAAAATGAATGTGGTTTGTAGAGTTGGTTTCATATCGAAACGAAGTACAATTTAGCATCAAGAAAATCAATAAAAGATTAACTATAGACTCGATAAAAGGGAAAACCTTGAGCACTCACTGTTCACACTGGAAATCAGTGGCTGGGTTGCGTAATGCACTTTGATTATCTTGTTCAGGGGTCAAATGATAATGAAACTGGACGAGAATGGTGTCATTGGAATCATATCGAGTCGAACCACAATTTAGACTTAAGAATATTAGAAAAATATGGATGAGAAGTTCATAAATACAGTAAAACATAAGTGGCCGAAAAATCAGAGTGTAAGGACAACTTACAATCTTCGGAGTTGAATTGATATCGTTTGGAAACGGAATTGGATGATTCAAGTGTCGAACTCCACTAATTTGAGTATGAGGAATTCAAATTTGTGGTCAAAGAAAGCAAATTAAGGCTTGAACTAGAGTAAGTGGGAGGATTTCAGATTCGGGTTGAGTTTGAAAGTGAGGAAGAAACTCCTTATTTATAGAACACTTACTCATCAAATACATTGCATTTGACGACTAAGTGTTCACATGGGAAAGACAAAGAAGAGGCTGCAATAGTTGGTCAAAGAAACTCCTTAACATTCACATGGGAAAGACGAAGAAGAGGCTGCAAAAGTGAGGAAGAAACTCCTTAACATTCACATGGAAAGACGAAGAAGAGGCTGCAATAGTTGGTTTATGAGGAGGATTAGGAGATCTACAAAATAATTGATGGAAATGATGAAGATGGTGATTAACCATAGCTTTCTCAAATCTGAAAATAAATTACCCTTGTAGGATAATTTCAACTTTCAATTTAATTATAGGTATTTTCAAGGTGTTTTTAAAGGTAAGAAAATTCCTTGAAGATATAATTAAAGTTTAATATATACCGAATTAAGTACCAACTTAATTATTAAGGTATAAAAGAGAGGGTTATTACAATACTACCCCCTTAAGAAAAGTTTCGACCCCGAAACTAGACCAAAAGAAGGATAGGTCCGAAATATAGAAAGAACAATACATAAAAAATAGGGTTATTGCATCACTATCCTTTCAGGAAAAGTTTTAACCCGAACTATGCTGAAAATAATTCAGGATAACGACTATGTATATCGGCTTCGGTCTCCCAGGTTTCCAAGTCACTTCTCCGGATATAGACTTGGACCAAATAATTCTGACTAGTGGAACCATCTTGCGACGCAATTGCTTGTCCCTTCGTTCCATTATACGAACGGGTCTCTCCTCATACATTCCATTCTCTTGAATATCGATGTCATCATAATTGAGAACATGAGAGTCGTCTAGCATGTATTTCCTCAACATGGACACATGAAAGACATTATCCACTGGATGTGCTAACGGTGGTAATGTAAGAGGATAAGCCAACGGTCCAACTCGATCGAGGATTTCAAATGGTCCAACATAGCGAGGATTAAGCTTCTCGCGCTTCCCGAATCTAAACACTCCCTTTGAGGGAGACACTCGCACGAATACCTTGTCACCAACTCCGAACTCAACGGCTCTACGCTTTAAGTCTGCATAGGACTTCTGTCTGCCCTGGGCTGTGAGCATTCGCTGTCTGATCAATGTGACATCTGAGGCAGTCCTTTCCACAAGCTCGGGACCCAACAAAATCTTGTCAGCGCTCTCATCCCAATAAATAGGCAATCTGCACTTTCGACCATACAAGGCTTTGAAAGGGGTCATCTTAATGCTCGCATGCCAACTATTATTATAGGTGAATTCTATCAGACTTAAGCTATTTTTCCAACCCGAAGCTCGATTAAGGACACATGCTCTCAACGTGTCTTCAAGATCCTGAATCGTCCTTTCGTACTTACCATCCGTCTGCGGGTGAAAAGCAGTACTGAATCTCAACTCGGTTCCCATGGACTTATGTAGTTCTTTCCAGAACCTTGACATAAAACGACCATCTCGGTAAGAGACTATGGTTTTCAGAGTACCATGAAGACGTACTATCTCGTGCAGAAACACTTCATCCAACTTTTGAGTTCCCCAAGTCGACTTGATATCGATGAAATGAGCAATCTGAGTAAGTCGGTCAATAATCACCCAGATAGCATCTTTCTTCCCTTGAGTTCTAGGCAATCCTGTAACAAATTCCATGGCAATGTCTTCCCATTTCCACACTAGTATCGGAAGAGGTTGCAACTCTCCGCCCGGTATACGGTGTTCAATCTTCACCTTCTGGCAAGTCAAACATCTTGAAACAAACTTTTCAACATCCCACTTCATGTTCGACCACCAGAAGTTCCTCTTCAAGTCTTTATACATCTTACTTGAGCCTGGATGCACCGAATATGCTGAAGAATGAGCTTCCTTCAGGATCTATTGACGAACCTTTACAACATCAGGCACACAAATGCGATTTTGAAACCAAAGCGATCCATCATCTTGTATCACAAACCCAGACGCCTTTCCATCTTGGACTTCGATGCATAGCTTTACCAAGATCACCAGTCTGTTTCTCTTTGATTTGCTCTAACAAGGTCGGCTGAACCTCCAACATGTTCAGATACCCTGTTTGACGATTGAACCATACTTCAGTCTCACTTCTCAACAATTCACTCTGCAATTTTAGCTGAGTAGTGAGCAAGGCTATAGTAGTCTCATGCGTCATTTTCCTGCTCAATGCATCAGCTACAACGTTGGCCTTTCCTAGATGTTAGAGAAACTCGATATTGTAATACTTGAGTAACTCCAACCATCGACGCTGCCTCATATTCAATTCATTTTGAGTGAACACATACTTCAGGCTTTTATGGTCGATGAAGATCTAGCAACGCACACCATAGAGATAGTGTCTCCAGATCTTTAAAGCGAACACCACTGTAACTAACTCCAAATCATGTGTAGGGTAGTTTGCTTCATATGACTTTAGCTGTTGAGATGCGTATGCTATATCTTTCCCATGCTGCATAAGCACACATCCCAAACCTTTATTTGAAGCATCACTGTAGACCACATACCCTTCAGTTCCTTTAAGCAACGCTAAAACTAGAGCAGATGTGAGACACTTTTTCAATTTTTGGAAGCTGGCCTCACACTTCTAATCCTAGATGAACTTCATATGAACCCTGCAAAGTAAACCCGTCATTGGCAAGGCAATCTTTGAAAATCCTTCCATGAACCGTCTGTAATAACCTGCAAGTCCCAAGAAACTGCGGACTTCTTTAACATTCTGAGGTTTCTTCTAGTTAGGCACAACTTCAATCTTTTGTGGATCAACCATTACTCCTTTCTCGTTAATCACATGCCGAAGGAAGGACACTTCCTTTAACTAAAAGTTGCACTTGGCAAAGAACTGATTTTCCCGAAGAATTGATAAGGTAATCCGAAGATTTTCTTCATGAGTTCCTTCATTCAGGGAGTAGATCAGGATATCGTCAATGAACACCACAAAAAATTTGTGCAGATACTGCCTAAAGCACATGTGCATCAAATCAATGAACATAGCTGGAGCATTCATTAGTCCGAATGGAATTACTACAAACTCGTAGTGTCCATATCTTGTCCGGAGTGCAGTCTTTGATAAGGTAATCCGAAGATGTTCTTCATGAGTTCCTTCATTCGGGGAGTAGATCAGGATATCTTCAATGAACACCACAACAAATTTGTGCAGATACTGCCTAAAGCACATGTGCATCAAATCCATGAACACAACTGGAGCATTCATTAGTCCAAATGGCATTACTACAAACTCGTAGTGTCCATATCTTGTCCGGAGTGCAGTCTTTGGAATATCCTCCTCACAAATCCTGAGCTGATGGTAACCCGATCTCAGATCGATCTTGGAGAAGACTTTGGTACACTGTAATTGATCTAGAAGATCATCAATCCTCGGCAAGGGGTACTTGTTCTTGATTGTGACTTTGTTCAGCTCTCGATAATCGATGCAAAGTCTAAAAGATCCATCTTTCTTCTTGATGAACAAGACGGGGGCACCCCAAGGAGGTGCACTTGGTCGAATATATCCCTTCTCGAGCAACTCTTCAAGTTGCTTCTTCAGTTCTTGCATTTCTATTGGATTAATTCAAAGGTGCCTTTGAGATCGGCGTAATTCCTGGTTCTAATTCAATAGTAAACTTCATGTCACGGGTAGGGGGTTGACTTGGGATTTCTTCCGGGAAGACATCCTCAAATTCACTCACAATAGGAATATCGCGAACAAGAACTTCATCCTTTTCAGGCACATACAAATAAAAAAAATACTCGACACAACCCTGTCGAAGAAGCTTAAACGATGCCACAACATTAATTGATTTCCCATTATTGGTGTCATTCCGACCCTTGAAATTACACACTTGATGGCGCCAAGATGGATTTGTCACTGTCCTTGTACAAAAGTCAATTACCGCCCCATGATGTGTCAACCAATCCATCCCGAGAATAATGTCGTATGGAGCCATGACAGTACAGATTAAGTCAGCTTCCAACTCCCGACCTTGGAGGGTCACTGGGAATCTTGACAACCGACTAGTTCCTATCAGTTGTTCCTCGTTGGGAAGATTTACTATGAACTGTTCACATGTATCATTGCATTTCAAGCCTAACTTATTGAAACAACTCTTCGAAATAAAATAATGTGTAGCACCAGAATCAAATAATATGCATACAGAGGTAGAATCTAGGTATTTGGTACCTTGAGCAACTGGAGCATTTGGTTCATCAGCCTGGCGCATCTCACACAATTGTTGTCCTTGGCTGCCTGATGCGATTGGAGTTGTTCCATTGCTTTGAACATTTGACTGAATAGCAGTATTCACAGTCCTTGCAGGTCCTGGTTGAGGCCGATTATTGTAGCTAACTGATCCTTGCTGAGACTCAACCCCAGCTTGCCTCTTCTTAGTACATGTCCCACAAGTAAAACAGATCCTTCTAGGCGTTGTACAAACATTGCTCTTATGGACAAGAGCTCCACAGTTGTAGCATTGAAACAGACCCTTACTCTGTTCAGAATGTTGCGTTGACATTGACTGAGTTGGCTCGGTCCTGGCTTTGCATGCTTTGGAAAAGTTAGACGGTGGTGCCGGATGTTTGAACCCGCTATACTGCTGGCTACCGACACTTTGATGTTTCTAGTTTCTAGCCTTCTTTGCATTCTCCATGGCTAACTCCATTTTGATTGGTGCATCAATGTACTCCTGAAGAATGGAGCAACCATGGCGCAACATCATAGGTTGTAATTCTGAATTCATCCATTCATGGAAGTGCCAGATTTTATCTTCCTCTGTTAATATATCAAAATAGTGCAGCAGATGATTAAATTATTCTGCCAGCTCTTTCACCTTCAACCCATGGTTCTTAGGGTAGAGAAACTCGTTACGCTTCTCCTCTCTCAAAGCCTTTGAGAAGAAGCGGTTAGTCATCTTAGTTTTGAGCATCTCCCAACTTAGTTTAGGGTGATCAGCTAATCCAGTGGACTACCACCATTCATTTTCCACCTCCTTAAGGTAAAAGGGGAATGGGTGATCGATGAAAGAAATCTACTGCTCAGTCTGATAGCGGGCCCAAAAGCAGAGATCTGATTAGCGACTAGTTGTTGGAGTTACCATTTCTATCTAGTACCAACACGTTTGATGTTAACAAAAGCTCCCACGCAGGAAGGTTGGCTAGAAATTTCGTGCAGCTTCTTCAATTTCTCGATAAAACGAAATATGACCGGCGTATTAAGAAGGAGGAGTTAACTCTGGATCCAATGCTAATCCGGGATTTGAATCTTTCAAAAATAGATCTGCCATTTCTTGAAATCTCTCTTCGGCGTTGGGTTCGGAAATAATGATATCTCCCAACATACCAAAACTCGCTGTCACCCCTGCCTTTTCTATTGATTCCTACGGATTGGATCAAAAACAATTCTTGAATGAGGTATTCAACTCCAGAAGCAAGGAGTACGCCCGCGTGTTTCAACGAGAACACCGAAAAAACCGAATTCAGCTCTACGTAAGATAGCCAAAGTACGGTTGAGCAATCGAATAATTCCATTAAGGTACTTATTCGATCGAATAGGTACATTAATAGCTCGCTCTTTCACCTCCCAAAGAGCAAAGTTGGCTGATTCTTCAACATCAGTCGGTTCGGACCTTGGGGATAACCATTAGCATTGAGGTAAATTTTTGTCGGTAAATAAAAAGAAAAAGGATTCAGTGAGGCTATATGCATCTTCTCAGCCTCACTGCAGACGATGTTCCTGAACAACCGTTCCATATGCCCGAACCGGTAAGAGACCTTCACAGCTTCACCGGTCCCATCATAGGATTCAGGCTTCATAGTGCTTATGGTCTTTAGCGCCCGCCTATAGCTCCTTCCAGCTCTGCGCTAACGAGCATGAGGTACAGACTCCTCTGTTTCAGCGTCTATGGCAACAACTGATGGAATAGGGGCTACTGAGGGAACCATATTAGCGGTCAATCTAGCCACTGCTTAAGCCACTATCTATTTGATTGCTTCGAGGATGGCGGTATTGAGGTTAACTAGATCAGCTAGGTTAGTGGGATGTTCGACTTGGTCCGTTCGCAGGTTATCCCGCTCTTGGTGCTCGTTCACCGGATGGTTTTGTGAATTGGCTCTCGACTCATAATCCTGATTAGCAGTGCTCTGAAATTGGATCTGAGAAATATTGCTTGGTCCAACACCTCCACGACGAGAATCATTTCTCTCATTCACCATATTGATGTGGATCAAAGGAATTAGATTGGAATTTCGAAACACATCAACTTTGGGGTAATGAAACTTGTATATAGGATCATGCAAATCATTACCGTAAGTGAAATTTGTGATTTATTAATACTTGTACCCGACCAAGACCAGAAAAGAGTTCACAACATTCGAAGGGAGACTGTTGCTCTTTATGTTGTTCTAGAAAGGATCATTATTTACCACGAGGTAGGAACAAGTCAAAATGTTAAAGATCATAAATCTTTAATTTCTGACAACTGGGAGAGAGGTAGAGAAGTTCCGCTAGATTTTGGCAGTGTTTTAAAAACATAAGTGGAAAAATAAACACTTTTCTTATCTTCCAATTCAAATTCATTTATCAAGCTCAAATAAATTATGTATATGATTTAAAATGAGTAAGATATACATTTTTATTTATAAATGAATAAATAATCAGTTTATATATATAAAAATTAAATCTTTAGAAACAAATACTTTTACAGATTTGTAAATTTTTATGAAAATAGATTTTCAAAACCTTTTAGCTCTGATACCAAATTTGTAACACCCCCAATTCACATGGGAATATTACCGCCGATGACTTCAGACTCTCACGTCCGAAATCACCCATGATTATAGCATCGAACAAAAATATAACACATATATAAAAATAATATCAAAGTCTTACATAATAATGCGGAAAATCAGTACAATGTGAAATAGTAATAAAAATTACATTAGCGAAAGACTTGTAAAAATAAAAATTATAAATATAACTTGATCAGCATCAAGATCGTCAACCTTGATAACGTGAACTTGAAACATTAACTACCAACTATCGGGATTTCTTCTTCACACCTCGGAAGCACCACATGATGTGTCTTATGTGGACGGATATCACCATCCAACCATGCAAGGAAAATAACTGTCGGTTAGTCTAATGAAAGACTATGCAAATGGGATTTATATGAGGCTCTATGTAGTCGTATCTATTTAAACCCATCATCTCTCAAATGAAAGCCGATAGCCGAGGGAAACTCCGATACTTCCACCAAATTAGGAAAGATATGTATATACAGCAGAGAAGACTCCAAAGAAACTGAGTCTTATGGGAAATATTTATAATAATAGAAGACTCCACAAAAATTGGGTCTTATGGGAATTAATTATAACAAGAGAACACTCCAATGACATTGAGTCTTATGGGAATTATTTATAACAAGAGAAGACTACAAGGAAACTGAGTCTTATAGGATTATTTATATAATATAAATATATTTATCTGTGTGGGAACATTTTCAGTATTTCACAACAAAAGTTTTATAAACAACCTCCCATTAATATTTGGGTCAACGACCAACTTCACCGCATACGTGTTGTGCGAATTCAGATTGGAAAGATGGCTTACTTAACCAGGAGGCCAGACAATTTTCCAAGTTGTACTAATCGCCCAGTGGTTTATTAATTATGTGTGTAACAACACTTATCTTCTTTACTTCTCAAAATGCACATTCAAGTTGAAGCTTTTAATAATTTCTCGCAATGAGAATGAAGGGAACAATCCCGATTGTCGGCACTAACTAAGTGCACCGCCACTTATATTAACATATAAGGGTACGGTCATGACCAAAAGATATTAGGGAGCATCCTCCTAATACCGAGTTATAAAAAAACAACTAGACCTTGCAAGGTACATAGTATTCCTAGGAATACTCGTTCAAACTATACGATATATCCACAATAAAGTCCATCTATCACCCTAAGGTAATAT
The DNA here is from genome assembly GCF_046119375.1 of Phyllobates terribilis. Lineage (NCBI taxonomy): Eukaryota > Metazoa > Chordata > Amphibia > Anura > Dendrobatidae > Phyllobates > Phyllobates terribilis. The sequence continues at coordinate 8,939 of NW_027368785.1, read as the reverse complement.
AATCATATATATATAGAGAGGTGAGTTCCGGTGAAAACAACCCTTATGGTGTGAAGTGCGAAGAATGTTGAGCCATTAGATTAGCGTGTTATATGTGAACATTAGCGTGTTATATGTGTACCCGAGAAAGTTCGCACTTCGCACCATAAGGGTTGTTTTCACCGGATCCTTATTTTATATATATATATCGTATATCCACTATATGCATAAAACTTAGATAACATTTATTTTAGGTTATTAAAGTTCCTAACACACAAGAGAATAATATTTTATCCCAACTTAATATAACAACCGATTCATTGTTGATTAAGACAAATATGGAATAAAAACAATAGATAAGCAAGAGCGAACCGCCACTTGCCTAAGATAGGAAGATGTTGACGCCAGTCAAACAGAGATAGGATTCCTACTTGATGGGATCGATTCTAAAAACCCGAATGTAATTCGGCAGAACAGATGTTGTTGCACGACTGGGTTCGAACTACTCGTTCAAGGCTCAGACAGAGATGGAATTAGACATGGTTGGACCGTTGGCTTTGTATCGAAAATAAATATAAATTATTATCAAGAAAATCCATAAAATATGAATTATATCCTCTGGAGAAAGCGAAAAACGTGAGCACTTACTGGTCATGTCAGAAATAGTTGCTAAACTACATAATAAACTTCGAAGAGCTCGTTCAGGGATGAAAGGACAACGAAAATGAACGTGGTTTGTAGAGTTGGCTTCATATCGAAACAAAGTACAATTTAGCATCAAGAAAATCAATAAAAGATTAACTATAGACTCGATAAAAGAGAAAACCGTGAGCACTCACTGTTCACAATGGAAATCAGTGATTGGGTTGCGCAATGAACTTTGAATATGTCGTTCAGAGGTCAAATAATCATGAAATTGGAAGAGAATGGTGTCATTGAAATCGTATCGAGTCTAGCTATAGATTAGAATTAAGAATATCAGAAAAATATGGACGAGAAGTTCATAAATACAGAAAAAATAGAAGAGGCCGAAAAATCAGAGTGTAAAGACGACTTACATTCTTCGGAGTTGAATTGATATCGTTCGGAAACGGAATTGGATGATTCAAGAGTAGAACTCAACTAATTTGAGTATGAGGAATTCAAATTTGTGGTCAAAACAAGCAAATAAAGGCTCAAACTAGAATAAGTGGGAGGATTTCAGATTCAGGTTGAGTTTGAAAGTGAGGAAGAAACTCCTTATTTATAGAACAATGGTGTTGATGAAGATGCATGATGAAGAGATAAGAATCCATTAACGTTCACATGTAAAAGATGAAGAAGAGGCTGCAATAGTTGGTCTATGAGGAGGAGTAGGAGATCTACAAAATAATTGATGGAAATGATGAAGATGGTGATTAACCATAACTTTCTCAAATCTGAAAATAAATTACCCTTATAGGATAATTTCAACTTTCAATTTAATTATAGGTTTCTTCAAGGGTGTTTTTAAAGGTAAGAAAATTCCTTGAAGATATAATTAAAGTTTAATATACCGAATTAAGTATCAACTTAATTATTAAGGTATAAAAGAGAGGGTTATTACAATCTAACACATTCAGGAATTCTGAGTTTCCAGATATGCTTGAAATGGTCGGCCTGGGATGGACTAATGGCTAAGTTCTGATCAGATCGAAGAAAACAGTAGGAAAAGGCCGTTGAATAGTCACACGTGGACGACGACCCCCTGCTAATGGTGTCCTTCATTGTATCATTAAGAACAATTATGGATCCCAAAAGGAGGAGAGTTTGAGCCATGCAGAGAGCCAATTTAGCCCAGTCCCACACTGAGGAGTTAATCCAGTAGTCACAAACCTTAAATCATGATGCGGTGTGACCACCGATCTAGGCCAGTCTAGAAATAATCTCCTTCATCTTCATTATCAATAATGAAGAACAAAAAAGATGCAAAATTTGGTGGAAAACAATTACGAAAATCAGTAAAAATAACTCAAACAAAAACATCCCAATGAAAGGGAAAGATATATGGGTGATGAACAAACTATGCAACAACAAAAAGGCCCTTTGATTCTATGATCAGATAACCAAATCAAATGTTACATAACCCTTTCATCCTACCAGTTTACACAAACATCTAGCGAGAGATAAAGCACAAGGAGGAGGTTCTTCATGAATCTCCAAGGAATCATGGTGAAGTGTAAGAGGATCAAGTGGTGGCCCTAGCAACCATAGATCCTCCTCGCTGTGTTTCACCTCTTGCTAGATGTTTGTGTAGGGTTGTAGGATGAAAGGGTTACGTACCCTTTGATCTGGTTCTTTGATCATTGAATCAAGGGGTCTCTTCATTGTTGCATAGTTTGTTCATCACCCATCTATCTCTCCCTTTCATTGCTTTGTTTTTGTTTGAGTTTGTTTGCTGATTTTTGCAATTATTTTCCACCAAATTCCGCATATTTTGTGTTCTTCATTGTTGATCATGAACATGAAGGAGATTGTGTTTAGATTGTCCTAGATCAGTGGTCACACCGCATCAAGAATTGCAAAAGTCAGAAAAGAAACTCAAACAAAAACGAAGTAATGAAGGGAAAGATGGATGGGTGATGAACAAACTATGCAACAATGAAGAGACCAATTGATTCTATGATCAAAGAACCAAATCGAATAGTACATAACCCTTTCATCATACAACCCTAAACAAACATCTTGCAAGAGTTGAATCACAAGGAGGAGGGTCTATGGTTGCTAGGACCACAAATTCTACTTAGAATTGACATCCACAAGACAAACTAGATCCAAGCAATCAATTAACCCTCTTCACTCTCCAAATCTCTCTTCGGAATAAGGAAGAAGGGGGACGATCTTGAGACAAACACAATATGATTTTTCAATCCACAAAACATGCCAAAAATTACATGAAAATGGTCCTTAAGATTTGTGTGGTATAGGGGTTTGTAAAATTAGAGCAATAAGTACTTATTTGAAAAAATGTCTTTATAAATAGAGGACCAAACACACCCTAAATTTAACCGTCCTAAATGAATTAATGAACCGGCCTTGTAAAGCCATCAACCGGAACACTAAAATACCTAAATAAACTAAGTGAATCCTTGTGAAAAACACCTAAAAACCAACATAAAATTCAGAGAATAATTACATCTTCATTCAATCATCCTCAACATGATTAGATTCTTCATGGATCTCAAAGGAATCATGGTAAAGAGTAAGAGGATCGAGTAGATACGGAGATGATCCCACATCAGATCATCTTCATTCATATTTAGAGTGGCCGAATTGAGCTGAGCAAGGGGAGAATCCAGCAACCACGAGCCTTTCCAGAAACGACAATCCTCTCCCTACCAATATTCCAATTGATACCCTGCTTGAAGCAAGTTTCAAAGCTCCATTTGATGCTTCATGAAATGTAGGAGTCCGGTATAGATCTTGCTTGGGAAATGGATCCATTAGAGAAAGAGACACCATACTTAACATTGATGATCTCACCCCCAAAACCAGTCATCATAGTAATCAGGTATCAGGCTAACTTTCCCAAGATTGCAACATTCAAATCTCTTGCCATTCGAAGACCCAAACCACCTTGATCCTTGGGAGAACAGAGCTTAGACCATGCAACCAGATGAACATGGCAAACATCACCCCTCTCGTCCCAAATAAAGGATCTATTGATACGATCAAACTCCTTCACCACATTCATAGGAAGCCTTAGCGTATTCATCGAATAGACTAGGATAGAGGCCAAAACTGATTTGCTGAGAGTGACCCTACCCGCAAAACTGAGTGACTTTCTTTTCCATTCCAGAAAACGCGTATGAACTTTAGAGATAATTGAACTGAAGGTGGCTTTGGTGACTCGACTATGGAGAACTGACATCCTAAGATAATTATCCAGGTTGCGAATAATGTCAATGCCACTAAGTTCTTCCAGTTTAACCACCAACTATCTAGTAATGTTGGACGAGACAAAAATTCTAGACTTGCTTGAATAGAGTTTTTGGCTAGTGACGGGGCGTAAACGGTCATTGTTGTTCTATCAAAGTCGAATCCTAACCATCTACTCTACCTAGTAAAGTGGCAAGAAAGGGTCGAATCCCACATGAAGTCAGGTTGTTGATCTTGTGTTCTTAATGTGATCAACTTTAAAGTAACCAAAGGGGGAAAGAAATGCAACTAAACTAACTAAGATTGTAAAAATATGAGAAATCACTTTATTCAATAAGTATTCACACAACAGAATGATTGGTTGATCATTGACTTCTAATGACTATCGGGTTCATCTTACAATTCATATGCTATGATTGTCCTAATCCCTATTCTTGTATAGTTAATAGTCCAAGTAGTCCTAATAACCCTTACTGAACTACAACCTTGAAACTATCAAGATTTAATAATCGAGCAACAATGAACTCAGGAATAGATAGGTGCATGCAATACCACTGACCTATATTTAACACACAATCAAATCTCTCCCAACTAGGTCATACAATCAATTTGCTACATAAATATAAGACTATCCAACTCAGAGAAGTCAAATCCTAGAGAAATGAATAGATCTAATCAACCTAAGTAGCTAAGCTAGAAAGATGAATCAAATTCAATAAAACAATTAAGTGCAAGAGAGATGAAACAATCCAAATATGAATAAGAACCAAAGTAGAAGTCTTACAACCGAATCATCTGAAGGCTTCAACTTGTTGAACAAAGCAAAAGAGACTACTCTAACATAGTTTTCTAAACAACGTAAAATAAAACTAATAAATGCAGAATAATGTGTGATAGGTTGGAGGCAAAGATCCAAACCCTATTTATAAAACCTAAAAACATAATGAACTACTACTAAAAATCCCAACCCATAGCTCCATCAGAAAAGAGGTAAAAGCCCAAAGTGAATTTCCGAACGAATGTGGACTCGCGCTCCCAGCCCAAACAGGGGCGCGGTCGCGCCTAGACAATTTTGTGACTTTGCTCCGCGAGCAGTGGCGCGGTCATACCTAGACGATTTTGTGACTTTGCTCTGCGACGGTAGCACCACCTAGGACGTGGTTGCGCCTATGACACTGTAACTTGGCGCGGCTACGTCATCATGCGCGCGATTACTCCTTCGTCTCTTTGGAAATATTATCTTTGTCTTCTCTCGAATGTCTGTAACACTCACGAGTAATGCCTTTGCTTTGCGAGGTCTGAATTACAGTAATATGCTCCATATCATTGCCAGATCACTTATAATTGACGCTCACGACCACTAGATGCGCTATACGAGATATCGCCTATCAAACACCCCCAAACTTAGACCTTGCTCGTCCTTGAGTAAGCTGCAATGAAAGGGTCGAATGGTCGTTGCATGTCCTATCAAAGTAAATTTCCTAACTAATAACACTACCTTAGTAAAGTGGCAAGAAAGGGTCGAATCCTGCAGGGAGTTAGGTTATCGATTCTTGTGTATTTAATGTGATCAACTTTAAAGTAACCAAAGGGGGGAAAGAGAATGCAACTAAACTAATTAAGATTGTAAAACAATATGAGAAAGCACTTTATTCAACAAGTACTCACACAACGGAATAGTTGATTGATCATTGACTTCTAATGACTATCGGGTTCATCATACAATTCATATTCTATGGTTATCCTAATCGATGTTCTTGTATAGTTAATAATTCAACTAGTACTAATAACCCTTACTCAACTACAACTTTGAAACTATCAAGATTAATAATCAAGCAGTAATGAACTCAGGAATAGATGGGTGCATGCAGTACCATCGACTTAAATCGATATTTAACACACAATCAACTCTCTCCACAATCACAATCCCAACTAGTTCATGCAATCGATTCGCTACATAAAGATAGGACTCTCCAGCTTGGACAAGTCAAATCCTAGCAATATGAATAGATCTAATCAACCTACGCAGCTAAATAGAGAAATAAATCAAATTTAATGACAATTAAGTGCAAGAGAGATAAAAACAAACCAAATATGAATAAGAACCAAAGTAGAAGTCTTACAAACCAATCATCTGAAGGCTTCAACTTGTTGAACAAAGCAAAAGAGACTATTCTGACATAGTTCTCTCAACAACGTAAATAAAACTAAGATGCTCAAGGATCCATTGGAGGCAAAGCTCCTAACCCTATTTATAAAACCTAAAAACATAAAGAAACTAATACTAAAAAGTCCAGCCCGAAGCTCCATCAGAAAGAAATTAAAGGCTTGAAGGAATCCCACAAGTGAAGCCCAAAACAGAGCCACGACCCGGTAGTGGCTCGGTCGCGCCCAGTAGTGGCGCGGTCGTGCCCAGGCATGGCGTGGTCGCGCCTGGGCAATCTTGCCCATTTTGCTAGCGCACATAGGCGTGGTCGCGCCCAGGCTTCTGTATCCCTGCACGACTGCGCCTTCTCCTGCATGGTCACACCTTCGTCCCTTTGGCCATCTTCTCTTCGTCTTCTCTCTAATGTCTGTAATCTTCACGAATAACGCCTTTTCTCTGTTAGGTCCGGATTACAATAATATGCTCCATAACATTGCTAAATCACCTATAAATGACGTTAACGACCACTCGATACGTTATACGAGATATCACCTATCAGCCAGACAAAGAACATAAGGTACGCATGTAGTTCATGATGACCTTCATTTGAGGAGCAGAATATTCTTCCATTAGGATCAAGACATAAAAAAAAGAAGGTGGGAGAGAAGAGGGGCACGACGACATATAACAGTAGGTTTCTAGGCTTTGCTATCCGCCGCTTTGTTAAATAAATGGCTTAGTTGTTCCATGCACAAGATGAACAAATACGGGCTAATAGGGTCTCCCTATCGAATCCCCCGGGTAGGCTTGAATTCCCGGGTCAATTTTCCATTCCATAGGAGATGAAGTGAAGTAGTAGAAACACATTATTGAATCCAAGAAATCCATCATTGTGAAAGTCCCACTTGCCCGAGCATTTCCTCAATGAAGTCCCACCTTAATCGATCGTATACCTTTTCAAGATCCAACTTTAGAATCATCCACTTTTTCCATATCTCTTACTTTGTGTTGAATAAAAAACCTCTTAGAGGAGGAAAATATTATCGACGATGTAGCGACCAGGAATGAAGCTGCTTTGGAACAGACTAATGAGAGAGCCGATGATAGGTTGAAGGCTACTAGCGAGGATTTTGTCACAACTTTGTTGACCATGTTGCATAGCCCAATCAGTCAGAATTGAGAGATGAGTTCGGGCTTATTCACTTTACCAATTAGAGTAATAATCGTGGCATTGGCACACAAATGCAGCTTGTCGGGGTTGAATTTTTTTTGCACAAAAGTGATAACTAAAGGTTTAAAGGTCTCCCAACATTCTTTGTAGATGATAGGTTGAAAATCGTCAAAACTTGGATGTACCGCAATGTCGTGAACTTCTTCCTTATGTATCTATCCATATGATCCTTGGCATTGATCACTACAACTTTGTTGAGCTGTGCTTCAATTGACCAGTGTTGATCAAACCATTGACGTGGCGATGCACCAGTTCCAAAGTATGCCAAGTTATACGTGAAAGGTGTACCATAAATTTGAAAAAAAATTACACATTTTTTATCATGAGAAAGAATACAACATACTATGGAAAAGTGTATAATATTATTATATTAATAGTGCACCGTTTTATAAATAAGTTCCAATGAGAAGTGGTGCATCATATATATTCAATAAAGTTTGGTTGTAATATATGTATGAGTGTACTAGAACATATTTATAGTTCATATCGGTATAATATTTTCGAAAACTGCAAATAAAAATTCTGGTGAAATCCTGTGCACCGATCTTTATATTTGACTATACATTTTATCATATTTTGTTGAAGTGTTTAGAGAATGTTAAAATGTCTCCTCTATAAATAATTCGAGCTAGTCGTTTTTTCGATTTTGGATAAAACACAAGTGCCCACATTTCTCAAGCCAAGTTAATTTTCAAAATCGGATGAAAATAGCATAATATTTACTTTATAATAAATATTAAGGAACCACTGTTGGTGATAATGATGTATATATTGTAAAATAAAGATGTGTCTTTGTCGTCAGATCTAGAAAAATAGACGCTTAAAATTAAAATGAGCAAAAACTGAAAAGTACAAGCAGAGCACCCTATTGTTCAAGTAATTGAAAAATGCACACCGAGCCCCTTATTGTGCATGAAATTGAAAAATGCAAACCCCTTTGGTGCAAAGTTTTTTGAATTGTGTGCAAGGTTTTTGTGCATTTGTCGTGTATTTGTGCACGGTTCTGTGCATTTTGTGTAGAATTTACGTGCATTTGTGCAAGGTTTCTATGCATTTGTGCAAGGTTTATGTGCAAAGTTTTTAAGAGTTTTGTGAATGATTTTGTAAGCTTTGGAAAAGTTTTTCTAAGTTTCGTGCAATGTTATGTGATTTTTGTACAAGATTTTATGAGTTTTGTGTATGTTTTTTAAGTTTATGAATGTTATTAGTGATTGTGCACTTTTTTAATATCAAAAGTGCATTGTTTTTATGAGTTTTGTGCATATTTTTATGATTTTTTTGCAAGATTTATGTGGATTTGTCTACGATTTCTGGGTATTTGTGTAAGACTTCTGTACATTTATGCAATATTTTGTGCAAGGATTTTTGAATTTTGTGCAAGGTTTCTTGGGTTTCCTGCACGATTTTTCTAAGATTTGTGTGTTTTGTGCGCGGTTTTTCTAAGTGATTGTGCATGTATTTTTCAGCAAAAGTGCAGGAGTTTGTCAAGAATGCAGGACTTTGTAAGTTTTGTGCACGGTTTTCTTAATGTTATGTATGATTTTTTGAATTTTAAGCATTGTCTTTCTCGGGGATTGTGCATGACAACGACGATGGGACTTCGGAAGAGTAAGTTTGAAACATGTCAAAAAAGAAGGAAGAAGGAGAAAAGGAAAGAAGAGAAAGAAGCGGAAAATATTTTTTTCC
>NW_027368784.1:0-47232 GCF_046119375.1 Phyllobates terribilis | reverse complement strand
GCGGATGAAATTCAAATAATTTAGTTTTAACCTGCTAAAAAGGGAAAAAAACTTCTATTTTTTTTGTTTTTACTTGTCCATAAAAATATTTAATTTATATTCAGTATAACTTTAAATTGTGAGGTCAATGTGATGAGAGGTGCTTGGATGATGGTTGGAGGGGGAACCCTATTGGAAATGCTGATACTGGTAAGGAACTTGATAATATTTTGAGCAGACTCCAAATGACAAATCATGCTTTCTCCGGCTAAGTTTACTTGGCATAATCATCAAAAAGGGGATCTTAAACTTACTTGTAGATTGGATAGGTTAGTGGTGAAGCCTGAGTGGGAGACTGAGTTTCCTAATGCTACTGTGTACTTTGATGACCTTAAACTCTCTGATCACTGTCCTCGCATTGCTCAGTTGAACCCTCCTTTGTGGAAAACAAATTCCTTTTGTTTTAGGAATTATTGGACTCAGGAGGAATATTATAAAGTTGTTGTGCGGAGTAAGGTTATTACCGGTACTGCTCAGTTTATCCTGGTTTCCAAACTTAAGAATAGTATATTTGCTTTGAGAAATTGGAAAAGGGGAAGTTTAGGAAGCTTCAAATCATGGCTGATGAGGCTACTAAGAGGGTTAGGAAATCTAATATGGACTTGCAATCTGATTTCTACAACCAATCTTACCAATTGGAGCTTGAAACTACTAATTAGGAACTCAAGCTCAGACTTAAACAAATTCATACCTTGGTTGTCCAGAAAGATAAAATTGACTGGATTATCTTGGGTGAAGAGACTTCTCCCATATTTACAATAGTAATAAGAATATGGCTGCCAGGAACAGAATTATCACTCTTGTTGATGATAATAAGAGCTATTTAGAGTCTAAGATTGGACATGGAAAATGAGATTGTAGGCATCTACAAAAATTTGTTTGGAACTGAACTTAATTGTTTGCAAACCAGTTTTGTGAATCATGGGTTCCTCTTATTAGCAGTGATATTCATCCTTCTATTTGCATCTTGCCTAGTGAGGAAGATGTATGGAATTCTCTTTATGATATTGGCAAATTAAGAAGCACTGTCCTGAAGGGTTTCGTAGTCTTTTCTTCAAGAGTTGCTGGGATTTTGTAAAAGTTGATATGTGTAGAGTTGTCACTGAGTTTTTCTATAGAGGTAGAATTATGAGACAGATCAATGTCACTTTCATTAGCCTGACTCCTAAGCATGCCAGACCTTTTGCTATCAAAGAATGCATGCATATTGCTTGTTGCAATAGATTATTCAAGATTATCACAAAGATCTTAGTGCATAGAATAAAACCTTTGCGTGAGGATGTCATTAATATTAGTCAGTGTGCATTTATGCCTGGTAGATGTATTACTCACATAATTCTGGTGGTGAGAGAACTTGTGAAGGGGTATAACAGTTCTAACATTTCACCTAGATGTATGATACGGATAGATTTACAATAGGCATATGATTGTGTTCTTGGAGTTATTTGAAGAATGCTATGATATTTCTGAATTTTCCTCACCAGCTTGTCAATTTGGTCAAGGAGTGTGTTTCTACCCCCATTCAGTTATCATCAATGGTGAAGCTAAAGGATTTTTGAAAGGGCAAAGAGGTATTAGGCAAGGTGATCCTCTTTCTCCTTTTCTTTTTGTGATCATTATGGAGATGTTGAACATGAAACTGAAGTTGCTATGCCAGAAGAAAGGCTTCTAAATGCACCCTAAATGTAAGCAACTTCAACTGGTTAGCATTGCTTTTGTTGATGACTTAAATGATTTTTTTTGCAAGCCTAATAACTCCACTTTGAGACTGATTAAAGAGTGTTTGGAGGAATTTGGTAGAGAATCTGGACTGTTGGCTAATGCTTCTAAGACTAAAGTCTTCTTTGGAGGGATCGGTTCTATTTGAAAGACAGATGAGCTTTTTTATTGGGATTTAGTGAAGGTGAATTTCCTGTTAGATATTTGGACATTCCTCTCAATACTAAAGCTATTAATATGAGAGACTATAATTCTCTCTTTAGTAGAATTTCCAGTCCTATTCAAAACAGGAGTGCTACAAAACTCTCTTATGTTGGAAAAGCTCAAGTGATCAAAGTTTTCATTGAAGGCATTCCCATTTTCTGGATGCAAGTTCTTGTTCTATCTAAGAATGTAATTGCTAGAACTGAATCTATGTGTAGATCTTACCTCTGGGCTAGTGTTTGTGAGAAATAGGAAAAGTTTGGTGGCTTGGAAAAGTGTTTGTAGACCATATGAAGAAGGGGACTGAACTTCACAACACTCTTAGCTTGGAACGAAGGTTGTCAAGAGGGTTATGGTAGATACAGGTAGCGCAGCGGACATCATCTACTGGGACGCTTACCAGAGGCTTGGGCTAGATGCCTCGTGCCTCCTCCCTACGAAGGCAAACCTCGTCGGGTTCACGGGGGATTCAATAAAAGCACTGGGGGTAGCAACGATAGACATGATATTGGGGGATGAAGGTGGTCCTCGAAGAAGTTGCCCGATTGATTTTCTAGTCATTCCACTAGCATCTTCATACAATGCCATCTTGGGACGAGATTCCCTAACACGCTTCGAAGCAGTCGTATCCATAAGTCATTTTTGCCTAAAGTTCCTGACGGCGAGTGGTACTGGCATAGCGAGAGGCAACCAAGAAGAGAGCGAAACGTGCTACATACAGGCCGAGCAGAATGATAGGAAGCCGGTTCTTGCCAACCACTTATACTTATCTGGGTCGTTGAGGGTCGAGGAGGAAGCAGACCTCGACCCTCAGGCAGACAGCCAAACAGGCTCCAGGAGCGAGGACCCCTCGCAGGCCGTCGAGGTGGGTAGGCAGTGCATAAATCCCTTCGACGAGGCCGAGAGAAACTTGTATGTAGGCCAAGGCCTTCGAGTAGAGGTAATGACAGAGATAAAACTGATGTTTTTGCATGGTCTCCTCGAGATCTGAAGGGTATACCTCCGGAGATTATGACCCATTCACTATCCATCGACCCCCGAGTTACTCCGCGGAGGCAGAAAAAACGAAAGCAAGCAGGCCCCAAGAATGAAGCAGCTGCGGCCGAGCTGGCCAAGCTGCTCAAAGCAGGTTTTGTACAAACCATCCAATATCCAACTGGCAAATGGCGCATGTGCGTCGATTTTACTGATCTGAACAAGGCATGCCCGAAAGATAGTTATCCCCTCCCGTCGATCGATCTGCTTGTCGATTCTACCGCAGGACATGAGGCGCTTAGTTTCCTCGACGCCTATTCCGGATACAACCAGGTTGTGATGAACCCCGCCGATACGGGGCATACTGCATTCATAACTGATAAGGGGACTTTCTGCTACAGAGTAATGCCCTTCGGCCTCAAGAACGCTGGAGCTACGTTTCAGAGGCTCGTCGACAAGGTATTCAGGGAACAGCTCGGCAAGACCGTCGAGGCCTATGTGGACGGCATTGTGGTCAAGAGTAAGCACCAAGAGGATCATCCGAGGGATCTCCAGGAAGTTTTCAGCACTCTACGACGGTATGGGATGAGTCTCAATCCAGAAAAGTGTGTATTCGGGGTGACCGAGGGGCAATTCCTAGGTTTCCAAATCAGTTCGAGAGGGATCCAGGTGAACCCCTCGAAGATTCAAGCAGTGCTAGACATGAAACCACCGCGAACGACACACGAGGTACAGAGGTTCATGGGGGCAGTGAACTATCTAGGCATGTTTTGCGCGAAGCTCGCCGAGCGTAACTTGCCTTTCTTCGACATTCTGCGAAAGCCGAAGAGCTTCACATGGACAGAGGATTGTGAGGCAGCGTTCGCAAGTCTGAAAGCGCACCTGTCCAGCCTGCCTATCCTCTCATCGCCCGTCCCGAGAGAAGCGTTACAGGTTTACCTTGCGGCTGGTTCGAGGACAGCCAGTGCGGTGCTCGTCCGCGACCACCAGAAACCCATATACTTTGTCAGCAAAGCTCTTTCACCTGCAGAAGGCCATTACTCGCCAATCGAGAAAACAGTTTACACGCTTGTAATAGCAGCACGGAGGTTAAGGCCGTATTTCCACGCTCACACCATACAGGTTCTCGAAGACCTCCCGCTACAAGTTGTACTCCATCGGCCAACTCTATTGGGGCGCATGACGAAATGGGTGGTCGAGCTCTCCGAGTTCGACATCGAATATCAACCTCGACCAGCTATTAAAGCCCAGGCGTTGGCCGATTTCATCACAGAAACCAGTTTCCGAGGTGGTGAAGGATCCTCTTGTTTATCGCCAAGTCCGTGGAGGTTGTTCGTTGATGGTGCAGTCAACAATGATGGGTGCGGGGCAAGTGTAGCTTTGTTTTCGCCCGAGAAGGATTTGTACGAGCATGCAGTGACACTCAACTTCAAGGCGACGAACAACGAGGCAGAGTATAAGGCACTGATTATTGGCCTCGAGATTGCGTTAGAAGAACATGTGGAGGAGCTAGAATGTTTTTGTGACTCCGAGGTGGTAGTCTAACAAGTGCAGGGTGTATATGAGGCGCGGACGGGGACCTTACCACAGTACCAGGCGCGTGTGTTACGTCTTCGTGGGATGTTTAAGCATTTCCTTATTACCGCGATCCCGCGCGACGAGAACGAACTAGCCGATGGTTTGGCGAAACTTGCATCAAGGGCTAAGTTGATCGATCCACGTCAGGTGGGAAAATCTCGACCGATATGGTATAATACTGCCTCGGTCAAATCTATCTCCGAGCAGTTCGATCTAATGGCTGTTACTCGGCCTGACGTCGAGGACTGGAGGACTCCTATACTCGAGTACCTAACGCAAACTAACGTCCCAGAGGATCCACGGGAGAGAAAACGCCTTCAGACCAGGGCTTCACGCTTCTTCACTTGCCAAGGTGAACTATACAAGCGAGGAATCATGTAGCGAGAACTAAGATGCTTGTCAAAGGAAGAGGGCAATCAGATGCTGGTCGAGCTGCACGCAGGGCTCTGTGGTACACACGCTGGTTGGCGATCTTTGGTGTTCAAGGCACTACGACACGGGCATTTCTGGTTGTCCATGCGCGAGGATGCTATATCCATCGCGCGATCGTGCAAGGCTTGTCAGGCTCATGCTCCGGCTTGCCACCAGCCAGGGGTCGAGATGCAGGTGATGTCAGGTCCTTGCCCTTTCTCCATGTGGGGTTTAGATTTGCTAGGCCCGTTTACGCCAAAAGCACCAGGGCAATTGGAGTTCATCATCGTCGCGATCGACTACTTCACGAAATGGATCGAGGCAGCACCTTTAGCTCGTACGACAGTTCAAGCCGTGCAAAAATTCCTATGGCAAAACATCATCTGCCGTTTTGGGCTACCACAAGACATTGTGACAGACAGAGGGCCACAGTTCAATACGCCAAAGCTCGTCGAGTGGTGCAAAGATCTGGGCATAAGGCTGAAATTCGCCTCAGTAGCGCATCCTCATTGCAACGGGCAGGTCGAGGCGACAACAAGTCCATTGTTACAGACTTGAAGAAGCGGCTAGATGGCGCTTGAGGATTATGGGCCGAGCAGCTGCCTCTAGTGCTGTGGGCAAATCGAACGAATGTCAAAAAGCCACGGGGGAAACACCCTTTGCTCTGGCTTATGGTGTCGAGGCGGTGGTACCCTTCGAGCACCTCTTCCCAACGGATAGGGTCATACAATACGACAAGGGAGAGAACTCAGAGAAAATGGCGCTCGAGTTGCAACTAAGAGAGGAGATGCGTGAGTTAGCAACCATTCATGCGGCCAATCATAAAGCCGCCGTAGCCAAGTACTATAACAAGAAGGTGAAGCCTCGGGGTTTGTCAAAGGGGACCTAGTTATGCGGAAAATAGAAGGGATAAGCTCGACCCCAACTGGGAAGGCCCATACATCGTCGAGGCTGAGGTCGCACCTGGTGCATACAAGCTAAAGGATAGCGCCGGGAACCGCATCGCCAACTCATGGAACGTGTTGCGGCTCCGCAAATATTATCCTTAGGCAATCGAATGCCTCGCCAATAAGGTACACATTCAAATATTGTCACGTTTATTTAATGTTCTTTCCTTCGGACAAGACGCGCATACTCTGACCGCCTAGCACGAACTTAACACATTAACTTTTGTCGCGCATATTAGGTGAGGTCATATGTCGGGGCTCGTCGAGGCCTTATCGGCTAACACAGTACCAATAAGAAGGCTCAGCCATGTCTGAGCTATAACGATTAACACTTACTTGACTGCGTCCCTGGGGATTGACGACCAGGGAGAGAGTCACAGTTACTTAGGAGGTATGCTCCTTGATTTAGTTGCCGATTCCGATCATGACTCGATGATTTATCCGATCATGACTCGAGGGCACTAATAAGTTTTTACCCTCTGCCTCGCAGGGATGATTAGATTTATTAACGACTGCGTCTCAGGGGCTCGACGATCCCGAACCAGTCATGGTTACTTATGAGGTATGCTCCTCGATTTAGTTGCCGATTCCGATCATGACTCGATGATTTATCCGATCATGACTCGAGAGCATTAATGTATTTTTACCCTCTGCCTTGCAGGGATGATTAGATTTATTAACGACTGCGTCTCAGGGGCTCGACGATCCCGAACCAGTCACGGTTACTTATGAGGCATGCTCCTCGATTTAGTTGCCGATTCCGATCATGACTCGATGATTTATCCGATCATGACTCGAGGGCATTAATGTGTTTTTACCCTCTGCCTTGCAAGGATGATTAGATTTATTAACGACTGCGTCTCAAGGGCTCGACGATCCCGAACCAGTCACGATTACTTATGAGGTATGCTCCTTGATTTAGTTGTCGATTCTGATCATGACTCGATGATTTATCCGATCATGACTCGAGGGCATTAATGTGTTTACCCTCTGCCTTGCAGGGATGTTTAGATTTGTTAAACGGCTGCGTGTCAGGGGCTCGACGATCCCGAACCAGTCACAGTTACTTATGAGGTAGGCTCCTCGATTTAGTTGCCGATTCCGGTCATGACTCAATGATTTATCCGATCATGACTCGAGGGCATTAATATGTTTTTACCCTCTGCCTTGCAGGGATGATTAGATTTATTAACGACTGTGCCTTAAGGGCTCGACAACCCCGAACCAGTCACGGTTACTGATGAGGGATGATTAAAATGGATAAACGACAACGTCTCAGGGGCTCGACGACCACGAACCTGTCAAGGTTATTTACAAAAGGTGATTACGGTTGGAAGGTCTCGACGATAACTTACACAACGCGCTCACAGATAGCGTCAAAAAAGTAGGCAGGGCTAGCTCGCACAATTATAGAAATAATTTGGCCTTAGGGCGTAGTACTAGGAACATCTGGCTTTTTATGTTGTATCTACCTTTCGAACATTTTTTGCACTACAATTTGCTCCAGTCAACATTATCAAGTGGTTGTTCATCATGTTATTTTCACTATTTCATTAGCAATACAGTTGTTGTTTTTTATTCAAAGCAATTGTCTAACTATTGGCACCTACAATCCTGGACAGTACCTTTCCTTGCATACGTTGTATGGTCGAAAAGGCAGGGGGTGGTAGGCCAGGTTGTGGAAAGAAAGACTAAGTATAGAAATAAAGAGTAAGACAGAGGTAATAATGCATCAAAGAATTCACAAGTCGCTTACATAGCAAATAAAGTTTTACGTTACAAAGACAAAAGAGGCCTATACATTAACACCTATGCATCACTGTTGAGGGGGTGGGGGTGGATCCTTTGAAGTCTTTGCGGAGGCTCTCACCGCCCGAGCAACTCGTATGAACGTCCGCGCACCCTGGGGAACGTCGTTCTCACGACCTACGACAACTGAGCTCATTGGAGGAATCGTGGTGACGTTACATGCCTCAAGAGTATCCTTGTCATCCATCGAGTAAGCTCCGAGGGGGGCCGGGGTGTACTCAGGGGGAATCAAGGGGAGGCCATACATTTTCCGTGTGTTCACTACGAAGTTTGGAAGACCCTGCTCGGCCGCTTGACGCTTGGCCACCTCGAAGAAAACATTTGTCTGATACTGAGAAAGGAAGCGTTGGCGAGCCCCCTCTCGATGATTAGAAGCATAGCGCTCAACGGCCTCTTTGCGGGCTTGATCGAGTAGCTCCCTCTGCTCCCTCAGGACCTTCTCGAGGTTGTTTTCCCCTTCCTTCACCTTCTCGAGCGCCCCAGCCAGCTCGAGATCTTTCTCCTCAAGACGCTTGGATGTTGTCTCCAGAGAAGTTCGCAGGGTGGCCGCCTCCTCTTGAGTCCTTACCACCAACGCCTTCAACTCTTTTACGGTCTTCTCCAGCTCAACATAGTTATGCGCGAGCTCAAAACATGCTTTCTGAGACCAGGAAGTGTTCTTCAGAAGCGCCGCCGCTAGGAGATGCATCGCCTAAGAAGAAACAAGACACTTAGTAGAGCAGGGGAGTACCTATGGCAATAGGAGCAACGAGGTTCAAAGCAACTTACCCCGGCGGCCAGCTGCGTCTCGTCGACCGAGTCATCTTCGGTCATGTTCCGAATAAGGGGAGGCGGCGCCGGAAGAGCGATGGCCCGGTCGAGGACCTTCCGGGATAGCTCGGGTGTCAGGAGGAATCCTCCAACGCTCTTGCTTGAAGGAGCCTCGATTGTACGGAGAGGGAGAGGGCTCGAAGGAGCCCTCGTCGAGCTAGAGGGCCCGGTAGGCTCTTTATCAGCTCGGCGCTTCTTGCGTTGAGCAGCGCTCTTGGAAGACAACGCCCGTTTCTTATTAAGGTGTTCGGACAATGGGACATCGTCCTCTGGCAGGACCTCGATCGTAGGGAGGCGAGCCTCCACTTCATTTGGTTGGGTCCGAACCACATGAGATTGCTGGTGATGAGGGGGGACCACGTGGTCCTCGTCGTCCTCCAGGTATAGAAATACAAAGCTCTCCTCTGCATTAGCAAGAAAGTAAGTTAGAAGATATATCATCATAGTAATTACAAGCATAAGATATGAACATGGATATATAGAGCCCCTACTACGAGGAGGAGGAATCAGACTAAGCCCTCGCCGAGCAAGGAAATCGATGGTCACTATGTCGTTATACCGGTTAGGACTTAGTCTACGGAACGCAGAGAAAACCTCCCTAACCCTTTGAAGCTGCTCGGCCGAGTACATAGTCTCCCACTCGGCGACCCTGGAAACACGAACTCGGTGGTTTATCCTATGCTCTCGAGGGGGTTTGACCAGAATCCATCGGCGAGTCCACCCGGTCTCATTACCCGGCATCTTGTACTGAACAGGGCTATACATGCACGTACAGGTAACTAGTCCCCACGTATAGTCATTCGGCTTGTACAAGGCACGAAAAAGATGGGCGGAGGGGGCATAACCAATCTCCTGACACCTGAGTTGGAAAGCGATCATATGTCTCCAGAAGTTGGGGTGGACCTGCGATGGGCTAAGGCAAAGCTCGTCGAGGAGTTCCCGGATGAACGGCGCCAATGGCAATCGGAAGCCCGCAAGAAGAGCATGGCGACTAATGGGAAAGTATGGCCCATAATTGTCGAGCATCTTCCCATTATTGACTGGAAGAGTCAAAACCGTCCCGGCGGGAAAGGGGAACTCAGCCGCGTAGTCTGCTAAGAAGCGAGTTCTGACCGACGAGGTCGAAATCCTTATGTTGTACCCCTCGATGATACAAGGAACGGGAGCAATGCGCCTGTCGAGTATGAACACAGGAGGAGAACGAGCGGGAACAACGGAAGGCACCGCCACGTCGTCGATCAATACAGGTTTGGGAGCAGGTGGGAAAGTATCATAAATACGGGTCGAGGCGGTCGAGGGAGCGGTCTCCCGAGTGCTAGGGACGGCCTCGTCTGAAGTCCCTTCTTCCCAGTCCCCGCCCTCTGATTCTGGGCGGTATGATACCGTTGACGACGAATTCTCCTCGAGAGAGTCGTCTTCCCGAAAGCTTACCTCCGAGTCTCGAACTGATGACGTACTCTGAGCTGTTACAAGAAAGAAAGAAGTTAGTCCTCAGGGCCTAAGTTACCCCGCGAAGAGGAATAGAGCATATCTCTAAGGCTAGCTCTTGTCGACTAAGGGAGGAAAGAAGAGAGGGTGGAACCTTCGCGACGTACCGCGAGAACTGGGACCGAAAATAAAAGAAAGAAGAGAAGCATAGACAAGAAGAAAGCAAGGGAAAAAGGGTAAAAACTGACCTGGGGAGCCGAACGGGCGCATTTATGGTGATGTGACAGAAAAGGGGAAGGGGAGTTCTGACAGAGAACGACACTTTTCCCAGAAAAGACGTTTTCGGGAGAAGTAACGCCGCAATTAATACAGAAAAACCTTGAAGGGGACGTTAATGGCCAGGAATGTTGGTCCTCTGCCATTAACGGTGGCCTAGAATGTAAGAAAAAGCGAGTTGACTCGGCCATGGTTTTAACTAACTAAGGTACGTAGAGATAAATAGTTTACCGCCTAGGACAACATTTATGCAAGAGAAACAGAATTAAGGGGTATGAATGCACGGGAAAAGGATCAAAACAAGCAAGAAACACCAAGAACAAGATCAAGAACAGACAGAGCACGCAAAGAAAATGAGGAAAAGGAGAGAAGATGCTAACCTGGTGCCGATGATGCCATGGGAAGAAACGAAGAGTTGAACGCCGACGGGGAAGGAAAAGCCAAAGAGTTGTAACGGACGCTGAAGAAGAAAACGGAGCACTGTCGGAGACACTGAGGAAGGTAGAGAGAGCGTAGGAAATGAGAGTTTGAAGAGACGGTAAAAAGTGAAAGAGAAAGGCTAAGGGTCTTCTTTTATAGTGATGAGAAGACGAAGCGTCGCCAAACCCCAACGCGACACGTGTCGAAAAGGAGGTTAGAGCCCGCCCAAAAGCGGTTCTTTTAGAAAATTCAAAAAGTTGGCGCGAGAAGGGAAGTGGTACCAGGAAAGGAACAAGTGAGGACGCGTGTATCATATCCCGAGGTGGCTGGACGAGGAGAGGCCAAAACACAACCTTGTCGAGAGGAACATCTGTCGAGGTACTCATCACTAGCCTCGCCGAGCATCCGAGCAAAAAGGTCTAGAGAAGGACGGTTCCAGGTAAGTAACAGCTAAACCTCGTCGAGCATTAAATCATGGTAATCATATCAGACCCACGAGATTGTGCCTCGACCAACAATGGCACATGACCATCGAGTAGAAGGCACTCGAAGGTCCTGTGGGGTTGGATGTTGGGGCGGGTCCCTCAGTCTGATTTAATTACTATAATTCAATGGCCGAAAATTATAGAAATAGAGAAAAGCCCATTAAATGACGGCCCATATAGCTTTTCCTATAAATACAAAGGGATAGGGTACGGAAAAGGGATCACTTTCTGACTTCCGTACCAAAGCTCTGCTGAAATTCAGAGCTAAGTACCCCATTGTCTTATCCTACGCATAAATTAATACACCAATTTCACCCCTCTTTGAGCTACTACTGACTTGAGCGTCGGAGAGCCAAATCCAGAGGAAGCCCCCCCCCCCCCCCTTTCCCCTCTGGATTTGGTCGTGCAGGTACATCGACGAGGACCGAGAGAAATCATTCGACAAGCATCGTCCCACATCCGAGAGCTTGAGTCGCCTTTACCCTGAGCCAAGGAAAACTAGAGTGAACCAGAGCCACTCGTCGAGGTGTGTTGACTTGACGAGGAACTTGGGCTTCAACACAAAGCTCTGATTTTCAGCCTATTATCTTATCTTAGACAGGAAAATTTTATGGAATTGGTGCACCAAAGCTAATCTTCTTAAGAGAGGTAGTATCTGGAACATTGATATCCCTTTCTGTTGCACCAGAGAATGGAAGGCCATGCTCATGGTTAAGAATTTTCTTCTTCAGAACCATGGTATCCTTAATCATGACTACAACTACCTGGCTAGATCTAACGGCAAATGGTCAGTAATGATCTTATAGTTTGATCAGAAGTAGAGGTGAAAGTGTGGGCTGGGATAAAGTCATCTGGAATAAAGACATTCCACATAAATGGAGTTTCATCTGTTGGCTTGCCATTATGGATAAGTTACCTACTGCTTGTAGACTTAAATCTTGGAAAATCATTAAGGATGATACTTGCAACCTGTGTAAGAAGGACAGTGAGAGTGTCACTCATCTTTGGAGCAATTGTGAGGCTGTTACATAGATTATACAAGCTGTTTTAGATTGGCAAGGAGTTAAAGTCAGGAAAAATTGCTTGAGGGACTGGTGGTTGGAGTGTAATGCCAACATAAGTAATATCTATAAGATCAAGCTTCTGGCTATCATTGGTTGTATCTATTTTACTTGGAGAATGAGGAACAACATTCTGTTTAAAGAGTCTACTCTTGATGTTAATAGTTGTGCTAAATAGATTATTGATCATTGTAAATTTAGAATTGCTTTGAAGATTAAGGAACAAAGGTAGAAGAGGGCAAGCTATTTGGAGGAGGAACATTCTTAGCAAGTCCCTTTGTCTTGCTTTTCTTTTCTTTTCTCTGTATTGCTAGTGTGTTAGTTGTGAGATGACTAGGTTGTATTGTGTTGGTTGTTGATATATACTTACTTACCAGTTTACCAAAAAAAACCTTTAAGTGGGTCTAGTGACCAAAATCGATACTGAAAAATATGATTGTTTAATCGTATGGGTTAATACAAGGATAAGTGAATTGATCCTTCGCTAACGAACTATAATTAACCTTAACAAGTAGTAGCATAGTTCCATAAGAGAGTAATCATATTAAGCATGAATGAACAAGAATGTCGTTTCTTAGAGAAGGAACCTTTAACAATCAACTAGTTGTCAAAGTAAAATCTCTACCTCTTGGTTTCCCAAGTAAGATTTTGAATCAACTTTGTATTATTAGTAGCATTATAGAAAGAAATCTACATCTTTATCCAAACACCTAAACTCACTATGGAACAACAAATGATACCTTCCTGTCTAACTCGATCACCTAACAACTCAACCTTACCCATAGCTTGACCTTGCAGGTTCTCAACTCATCTTGTTCAAAGTGTGTCGTTTGTCTGGATACTCTATGGAAGCGTCACTTAGTCTAGGGTTACAAATGAATTATTTGTACCCACAATACTAAGAAAGTAGAGTATCTTGTCTTTGTTACCATTTAATCGAGAATCTATCTTATATGATAACTAAAAATAACCCTCTCTAATACATAACATTATTTCCTAAGACACAAACTCATAAAATTATAATCAAGATATTCTATGGAAATTTCTTCTTATTCTTGGATAACAAGTATTATTTTTCTTCTTTGTGTACCAGCTAGCCCCTTTCCACATAAGGAAATTCCTTGGAACGCATTTCCATGCGCCATGCTACACTCTCCTTCCTCTTGTGAAGATACACACGCTAGTCCATAGCGCTAGACTTTAGCTGTTATTTCATCGCTTGCTTGACTTTTCAGTCTTCTCTTTGTTGTTCCGTGGGTTATTTTTGATCAAGATAAATATTTGAAGCCTTGATTTCCCATTCACTAATTCTATTGTTCCTTGTAACAAGTACGGACACAAGCAACTATTCAATTAAGTGCAACTAGCCCTTGGTGCACGTGCTTTGCACGTATCAAAGGTCAATTCTATGATCATTTATGATTGCTTAAAGTTTTTTATTATTATGTAGAAAGTTCATCAGGTACTGACTAATTTTCCGTGCATTCTATGGTAGTGCACCAGTGTATTACTGGATAGTGCACCGGTGTACTACTAGAAAGTGCACTACTCAGGAGTGCATCAGTTGTGAACACCAGTAGTGCTCTCGCAAGTGCGTCAGTAGTACATTGAGTAGTGCACTTGGTAGTGTACTAGAGAGTGCACCAATAATATGCTGAAAAGTACACCAATTATGATGAGTCCGCACGGTCCGCACAAAAATTAGTACACGCCGGAAATATACGCGCCGGAAATATCTTCTTATTATTTATTTTTGTACACAATGTTTTTACATTGTTCCTAATGAACAATACTTTGTCTGTAAGACTGCTCTATATTTTCTTTGGTCAAATTCTACCCAAATAATCAGAATCTAACCTCTTTTCTTTTAAATAGATTGAAAGAGTAATTTATATTTTTCTTCCTCCCTTATATTTATATATTTTAACATGATTTTAACATGTAATACTATTGTTTTTATGCAATATTGTAACAGATATAATTTTTATTCTTATTATCTTTTTCATTGATATTTTATCACGATACTATACTTGTTATTTTTTAGAATTCTTTTTAAAAAATCATTTCAATTTCTATTTAAATTTTTATTTCATTGATATTTTCATCTGACTTGTTTTTCTTAAATTTCATCTAACATTTATTTCATCTACCCTTTATCTAGTTGTATTTCATATTTCATCTAGATTAAATTTTGTTTCATATAGGTGTTGCCCAATACTCCCATAGATATAGATTCTATATAGTTAGATAGATTAGTAGAAGTAACATTAATTGAGATCAATATAAGAAGAAGTTTGAGAAAGTTTTCCTTTGTAAAAAGTTCGGGTGTTTAACTCAGATTAGAAAAATAAGGACAATTAATGCTATGAGACATGACCAACTTATATATATAGAATAGATACTTGTATCTTCGGAGGAAAAAGAGGATTATTGTGCTATATCATGTATTATCTATATCATCAATGTAGTATGTTTATTTTTATTTATTTTTATTTGTGATGGTATTTTATATATGGGTGAGGAACTACACCTTTGTAATAGTTGTATCATTTTGATGTTTTTTATTTTTTTCTGATGCTATATCATCACTGTGAATGCACATGGAAGAAAAGATACGAATGCGATAATGGAGGCGCCATCAGTACAAGACTAGAAGAAGAAAGGTTGGAACGTTGGTAGATTAGGATAGAGTCAGGAATGTTGCTTCAGCTGAACACCCATAAAAAAACATTCAAATGAGGTGAATCTTTATATATGTACATATAGATAGATAGATTTGGATCATCGGTATTGCTGCATAATAATGTAAACTTTCTTTTAGACCTACTAATCATATTGCTTCATAATAATATTGATTTTTTTTAAAGCCTTACTTAGCGGATTGCTACACAAGTAGGCGTCTTTAGAGTCTTATTACTGGAGGCGTTAATGGCTCAATCAAAATGGGTGAGGTTAATGGATTAGCCTAAATAAAAGAGTGCATGTTCATTCAAATTCAGAAAAGAGAGAGCATTTGTTTGAAAAAAGAGAAAGAACATTTACATTTGTCGTCAAAAAAAAAATTACTATAATGAAAAGAGATTAATCTTCATATATATATAGATTGATTTTATTATCACCAAAATATCAATCAACATCAGTACTAACAGTCTATTGATTTGAAAAGTAAATGTGAAACACATCTAAATAATGCATAAGATTAATGTGTAGACACCTCTAGACCATGGTTACTAAAATCTAGATCCGGATATTAAAATCTTACTATTTTACGATCCAACATTGATCTTTGATCCGGATATATCATTAGAATCTATTCATGTTAAAATCTTACTCTGGATCTTATTAGATCTTATAATATCAGTAGGATCTTACGATTTTATGATCCATGTACGATCCTAACATTGAACTATAATGAGACACTAATGCCTATTTCAAAGCCCAATTATTCCATTTTCTATCTTTTGCATGATTAAAATCACTCTATATATACATCTCTCAGATAAAAATCATTGGATTTTACTCATGTGTGCGCAACAGCTAAAACAACCCTAGATGTGATTGTTTATAACATTAATCCAAAATTTTAAATATAGTTTAGTGTACATGACTTGATATTCGGAGAATATATATCGTTTAAAGTAATGCTTGTAGATTTAATTTTTAGTAGAATTTTTGTAATACAATGTTATAGATGAATATAGCATAGTATTTTATTAATCTTTAAAATCTTATGATTCTAGGATCCAGTTTTACTATCCGATCCTAAGGGTTTTTTGTGATCCGATCCTAAAATCTCGATTTTAATAACCTTGCTCTAGACCCGTATTTAACTGCTTCCCTTACAACCCACAATATAACATGAAAAAATACTTGATTGACCAGAGATTAAACAAGAAGGGGACGACAGGGGGGGAAGTGGCAGTAATGAGAATAGTGAAGACATTTTCCTTGGTGTGTATGATAATGTCCATTCAACTTCTTGCTTCAACTCCACCGGAAAAGAATATCGATCCAAAAGTCATATGCATTTCCCTTTGTGAGATGAAATGTTTTATGGATATCATGTGCATGGTCCAGTGCACGATCAACTGTGTCAAAAAACATCCCGTCAAAGTTGTGAGAAACGAGTTTCAGTTGTGTATCACTGGTTGTACTATCTCAGATTGCTTGACTGACCTTCATAAAACCAAGCAGACTGAAGGTAATTGATTTTTTGCGACTCGGCGTAAGTAATAATTTTAATAGGTTCATATATTTATTTTATTATGAGTTTATAAATTGTGATTTTGGGTTTAATCGTCTAAAGAAGAGGTCTTACAAAAAACCGTGAATTATTTTATTAATTGCCTTCATTTCTCCTTGACATTGTGTTCATATAGATCTTGATATGATTTTTTTATTTGATTTGGATAGGTATGTCCGATGAGGAGCGTTTGAAGGCTTGTATACCAGGTTGTTATAAGACTTGCAGGAAGAAGTTGTATGATGGGAACGCTTTTAATCATTCGAGTATTAGGAATTGAATGCGCGCTTATTCTCTCTTATAATAATTAATAATCTAATATTAATATGAGGTGAGTTCCGGTGAAAACACGCCTTATGGTGTGAAGTGCGAAGCATGTTGAGCCATTAGATTAGAAAATGGAGGCCTGAGATTAAAAGATGAGTTTTTTTACTTTTTCTGGGTGATTTTTATATCTCTTTAGATGTGAACATTAGCGTGTTATATGTGAACATTAGTGTGTTATATGTATACCCGAGAAAGTTCGCACTTCACACCATAAGGATTGTTTTCACCGGATCCTTATTATATGTTATTAAAAAGGTTGTTATTCTAATATATTATACAATTATTAAGAAAAAAAGAGACAAGAATATCCCTAATTAAATAATCATTGTTGTAACGCCTTGAATTTATCTGCAACCTTAATTTATAGCTATGAAAAGAATGACGGGCTCAGATTTTATTTGATGGAGGTTTCGAATTAATATAAATGCCTACTCTGGTTGGGAATTTTAGAGTGTCCGTTGAATTAACGGGATATATGAAGGTTGGGTTTCGATTGCCAAATTTATTTCGATAAATTAACGGGATATATTAAATATTCATTAGATGTTCATACATTGTGATATTTTCGAAGAAACTGTTGTTTAAGCTTGAGTTAGTTAGTTAGTTTGTTGTTAGATTTGATTCTATTGTTAATTCTATTGTTTTATCTTATTGCTTTATTATTAGATAGAAGATAGATATAGCTTATTAAGATAGTTTTTAGTTGCTTTGAAGATATTCTGGTTTTCAGAAGTCTATAAATTATAAACTCGTGATCAATGGAAGGGTGTGGATTTTGAGTTTCAAAAATCGTGTTGTTCAATAATTGGTATCAGAGCGTTTTTTAGCAAAAGGAACAATCTCAGACAGGGAATTCAGAATTAACAAGGAAAACGGAAGCTATGGGAGACGACAACGGTAAAGGAAAGGAGGAGCTTTTAGATGATGGTAAAATCTCCGCCGGATCGTTCTCAGGAGTAAAGACGAGCGAAGGAGGCGGGTCATCTTCAATCAAGTGTCCAATGCTGAACTCTACAAACTATACAGTCTGGGAAATTCGAATGAAGATCCTCCTTCGAGTCTATAAAGTATGGGAAGCAGCCGAAGGAAAGATTGCTGATGAAGATAAAGGCGTCCTTGCCATGGCGTTGATTTATCAATCAATTCCCGAATCTCTGCTACTTCAAATCGGAAATCTTAACTCTGCTAAAGCTGTCTGGGACGCTATTAAGGCACGACATCTTGGTGCCGACAGAGTCTAAGAAGCCCGATTACAGACATTAATGGCAGAATTCGAGAGATTGAGGATGAAAGAATCTGAAAGCATAGATGAGTTTGTTGGGAAATTATCTGCTATCTCATCAAAATCATCTGAGCTAGGGAAGGATATCGACGACACCATGATGGTGAAGAAATTTCTCTCTTCTCTACCTAGGAAGAAATTTATTCACATGGTGGCCTCGCTCGAACAGGTTCTCGATCTCAAAGAAACTAGCTTTGAGGATGTAATAGGTAGGCTTAAGGCCTACGAAGAGCGAATATATGAGGACGACAAAGAGACTGTCGTCGAAGAGCAAGAGAAGCTCATGTTCGCTCCGTCAGACGGTGATCAGACAGGCGGAGGCAGAGGTTGGGGCGGCCAAAACAGAGGAAAAGGAAGAGGTCGTGGTAGAACGAGAGACATGTCGAAGGTTCAGTGTTTTCGGTGTGAAAAATACGGCCACTTCGCCAGTACATGCCCGGATGAACCTCTCAATCTCCAGGAGACACAGGAGGACGATCACCACGACACACAAGGCGCCGATACTCTGCTCATGGCGCAGACCATTAATCTTCATGAACAAAGTCTAAAGGTTGATGCTTTCGAAACAAGCCAGGATAATCGTGAGGTCTGGTATCTTGACAACGGTGCCAGCAACCACATGACGGGTTGTCTCGAGTACTTCACCTAGCTGGACAAGGAGATCACAGGCAAGGTCCGGTTTGGTGACGACTCCAGGATAGACATCAAGGGTAAGGGTTCTATTCACTTCCTAAGCAATGATGGAAGTAAGAAAATCCTAAACAACGTCTATTACATACCTGGTTTAAAGTCGAACATTATTAGTCTGGGTCAAGCAACCGAGTCTGGATGTGAGATTAGGATGAAGGGGAACTATCTATCTCTATATGACAAATCCGGACTTATGATTGCAAAGTCGATTAGATCAGCAAATCGATTGTACAAAGTTGTCTTGAAAGTTGCAGAAGCTAAGTGTCTGTTGAAGCTTACTGAACAGGAGAACGCTGAGCAGTGGCACGCACGACTGGGTCATATCAGGGAAGACTCCATGAGAACTATGATCACTAAAGCGCTTGTCACAGGAATCCCAAAGTTAGCACACATGTCTAAACATAAGTGTGAATCATGTCTCTTAGGAAAACAGACAAGGGACTCATTCCCTCAAGCTAGCAGCTTTCGTGCCAAGGAAATACTCGAGCTCATACATGGCGATCTATGTGGTCCTATCTACCCTTCAACACCCGCAAAGAATAGGTACATATTCGTGTTAATTGATGATAAAACTCGTTATATGTGGTCTATCTTGTTGAAGGAGAAAAGTGAAGCTTTTGAGAAATTCAAAAGCTTTCATATACATGTTGAGCAAGAAACCAAGAAAAAGGTTCGGACTTTTAGATCCGATAGAGGCGGGGAGTTCACATCAATCGAGTTCAAAGAATACTGTGAGTTGAACGCTATACAACGGCATCTAACTGCACCTTAATCACCACAGCAAAACGGTGTAGTTGAAAGGCGAAACAGGACACTCATGGGTATGACTCGTAGCATGATGAAGCACATGAATATCCCAAGATTGCTATGGGGAGAAGCGGTCAGACACGCAACTTACATAATTAATCGAGTAGCTACCAGAACGTTAGTTGATCAAACACCATATGAAGCTTTGAAGGGAAGAAAGCCGAGTATTGATCATCTTCGTGTCTTCGGGTGTATTGGTTATGCTAAGGTTGATCTTCCTCAGATTAGAAAGCTTGATGACCGCTCTAGAAAGCTTGTGTATCTCGGAACCGAACCCGGAACAAAAGCGTACAGGCTACTGGATCCAGCAGTCCGGAAAATTGTTGTAAGCAGAAACGTAAAGTTCGATGAAAATATGTGCTGGAATTGGAGCCATAAATCATCAGGTGAAGAATCGGCGGCTGCTGGTGAGTTTGAGGTAAGGCAGAGCTCGCCTGATGAGATCAATACTGAAGACGAGGCGGTGAATAACGCTAAAGGTTTTTCAGACTTCAGCCATGACAACGAAAGCCACTCGGATATCAGCTATGACGAGGACATCAGTGTAGACAGTCCACAGCAGAACCTACGCAGGACGAGCAACGTAGACAGTCCGCAGCGGAACCTACGCAGGACGAGCAGGATCAGTGTAAGACCCTCTTACCTCGATAATTACATAAGCTATCCTGATGATTTCATGTCTCTAGTAGAAACAGAGTCCGAGAGACTGTTGCTTAGCAGTAATGACGAACCTTGGAGTTTCCAAGAGGCTAAGTCTGACAGCGCTTGGATGACGGCCTGTCAAGATGAATTGCGTTCCATTGAGAAGAACAAAACATGGCGTCTGGTCGACCTTCCGCCCGGAATTAGACCCATCGGAGTAAAATGGGTGTTTAAATTGAAGTGGAATTCCGACGGAACAATCAATAAGCATAAAGCTTGGCTGGTGGTGAAAGGATACGTACAGAAACACGTCATTGATTTTGACGAGGTATTCGCACCAGTAGCACGTATTGAAATAGTGAGATTATTGATTGCTCTCGCAGCTGCTAAAGGTTGAAAGATACACCATCTAGATGTCAAAACAGCGTTCTTACATGGTGATTTGAAAGAAACTGTTTATGTCAAGCAGCCGGAGGGATTTGTGGTCGCCGGAAGTGAGAAGAAGGTGTTTAAACTTGACAAAGCATTGTATGGGTTGCGTCAAGCACCGAGGGCGTGGAACGAGAAGTTTAACAAAGTCTTAGGTGATATGAGGTTTGTTAAGTGTTCTAAAGAACCTTCGGTTTACAGAAGAATGAAAGGAGAAGACGTTCTTCTAGTGGCTGTTTATGTGGATGATTTGTTCATCACTGGGTCGAGTCTTGATTCCATAGTCAATTTCAAAAGGGAGATGTCACAGAAGTTTGAAATGAGTGATCTCGGGGAGTTAACTTATTATCTTGGAATCGCAGTGTTACAGCACAAAGACGAAATCATGCTTAAACAGGAGACTTATGCAAAGAAGGTGCTTAGTGAAGCAAGAATGAGCGAGTGCAATCTGTCTCATACTCCTATGGACCCGAGCTTGAAGCTTTCGAAGGCACTGAACAAAGCCACCATAGACGAGACTGGGTATAGGAAGAAGATTGGGTGCCTGCGGTATTTGCTACATACTAGGCCAGACCTCTCGTTCAGCGTCGGTGTCCTAAGCAGGTACATGACTAGTGTTTAAACGCCACCATAGACGAGACTGAGTATAGGAAGAAGATTGGGAACCAGTACATATGGACTAGTGTTTAAACGCTCAGACAAGATAAGATTGATCGGTTTTTCTGACAGCAGCCATAATGTGGATGCCAACGATGGTAAAAGCACAACCGGACATGTGTTCTACCTTAATGAATCACCGATCACATGGTGCTCAAGAAAGCAAGAGACTGTAGCTCTTTCATCTTGTGAAGCTGAGTTTATGGCCGCCACTGAGGCTGCAAAACAATCCATATGGTTGCAGGAACTACTTGGTGAACTTATGGATAAAAAGGGGGAGAGAGTTACAATACTTGTTGATAACAAGTCAGCTATAGCTCTCACCAAGAATCCGGTCTTCCATGGAAGAAGTAAGCGCATACACACTCGGTTTCACTTCATTCGCGAGTGCGTAGACAAGAATTTGGTAGAAGTTGATCATATTCCTGGAGATATGCAGCGAGCTGATATTCTCACCAAGGCATTGGGAAGAATTAAGTTCAAAGAGATGAGAGAATTGATTGGAGTCAGGAAGTATTGGAAGATAAATTCAAGATTAAGGGGGAGAATGTTGTTTAAGCTTGAGTTAGTTAGTTAGTTTGTTGTTAGATTTGATTCTATTGTTAATTCTATTGTTTTATCTTATTGCTTTATTATTAGATAGAAGATAGATATAGCTTATTAAGATAGTTTTTAGTTGCTTTGAAGATATTTTGGTTTTCAGAAGTCTATAAATTGTAAACTCGTGATCAATGGAAGGGTGTAGATTTTGAGTTTCAAAGATCGTGTTGTTCAATAGAAACTGAGGCTTAAGACATTTTTACAGAATGAGGCAGGAGATATTGGTAGAAGATTTTAAAAAAAAAACGAGAATAGGGATTTATTTTTAGGAAATCGAGATAGAAGATATTTTAGTTGAGGAAACCGGAGCTTGATTTCTTTTTTCCTTGTAAAGCTCTAGACTTGGGAGATATTTCTCCTCAAAACCGACCTTCAGCTCTCTTATATTTACCACATGCCTCATTTTTCTTCTTATTCTTCTTCTACGTGGAATCCATCTTCGTCCTCCTTAGCTTCCTTCTCCTCCTGGTTTGGCGACCACTTTGCCAGCTTCTCTTCCTCTAATGCATTCAACAAACAACAACAACAACAACCGCCTCTCCATCCCTCCTCTGCTCTCTTTTTTTTCTGCATGTTCCCTGAGCATTCTTTTGCTGAGCAGCAGCAACTCATCCATAGTCGACGAATCTGACTTCGGCGACCTTCTTCCCAGCTTGTAGGTTAAGTTATACATTCCTTCAACTCTCCCCTTCTTGTACGATTTCAAGAATTGAAAGTTTGGATTATTTGTGGAGTGGTTGATGAATTGGTGGTTGATGGGTGGTTTATTGAAATTGGTGGGATTGATAACTTCCTAGGATGCTTGAGAATATCTAGATTGAAGAGATTGGAATTGAAACTTTGAAAATTTGTTGTCTTAGAGCAAATTCTGAAATTTCTGGGCATATATCATAATTTATGGAAAGCTTTGGCCCAGTGTTTAAGATGTGAAATTCATCCACGAGCATGAGAAATTTACTGTTTGCGATTTGAAGTTGTGTACAATAATTTATGACGTATCGTGAAGTATGCTAGATGATGTAGCCAATGTATTCGATAAAATGTATGAACGAGATTTGGTGTCCCGACATACTTTAATTGGCGTTTTATGTATAGTAGGTGATGTGCGGAATGCATATAACTCGTTCCATGTAATTGTGTAACTCCTAATCTCGGTGCTTGATTGTGTTTTACGGAGTGATAACGTGCAACTCCGCTTTGTGTCTCGGGAAACTCACACATAATCAGTTTTTCGTGATTCTTTAGTATTATAACTAGTCTATTACTCGTGCCACGCACAAGGTTAGATTGATCAAATGACAAAAGAAATATATACAAATAGTGATAAAGTCAACATGTCTAACTTTTTATGATAAATTCTCTCTTTTTTATAGATGAGAATACTTATGAGATAATTTTCTAAAATATATCTTCATTTTGAAAACAAAATTGGTTATTGCAATGTATTTCATACGTATCACTAACGATAAATCCATGCAATATTATATAATAATATAGGCACTGGATAATATTACATATAATATATATACCTGTGCTTCAAAAGAATTTGATCGAGATATATACAAATAAAATAAATAAAAATATATAAGAAAGTTAATCGATATGATACTATTTTCTTCTTAACCAATCAATTTTATTTTAGAGGATTAGTCTATAATAATCTTAATATAACTGATAATACTTTAAGGTTTTGATTATTTAATAATTAAATGAGGTGGTATATCCTAATTTATTAAATTTTATTATCGTTGATGGTGGTATATCCTAGTAATTAAATTATATTATCTTTGATAGTGGTATATCCTAGTAATTAAATTTTATTACCTTTGACATCTAATAATTATATTTTAGTTTTTATATAATCGATATGATACTATTTTCTTGTTTGAATGAGGTGGTATATCCTAGTAACTAAATTTTATTATCTTTGATGGATTATGGTTAAAACATTTTTGAGGGATTATGGTTAATATCAAGCTTGAAAAAAAGCAGCTGCCTAAAAGAGAATAAATTTATTTTTTATTACAAAATCAATCTTACAAATCTATTTTTAAAACATTATGGTTAAAAAGTTATCTTAAAAATAACAAAATAATTAATCTTGGTAAATTAAAAAATAAAGATATTGTTTAGATGAGGTGGCATATTCGAAAAGGCCATACATAGACGAAACTAATGCGGGAGTGCTACGTAGGTTGTTTGAATTTGAGGTGGTATATCCTAGTAATAAATTTTATTATCTTTAACGGATATGGTTAAAATATCTTTGACGGATTATGGTTAAAATATATCTTAGAATAACAATAAGATATCAAGATTGAAAAAAATATTTGTCTAAATGAGGTGGCATATCCAAGTTTTAAAATTTTATTTTTTAATTATAAAATCAATCTTACACATCTATCTTTAAAGCATTATTGTTAAAAGGTTATCTTAAAAAAATAATCTTGGAAAATAAAAGTAAAAATTATTGTTTAGATGAGGCGGCATATCCGAAAACACGATACGTAGACAAAATTAACATGGGAGTGCTATGCAGACTGTTTCAATTTATAGGCGACACGTAGACTAAATCACTCTCGTTTAATAGGTAGATAGATGGATAAATATTGATAGTGTATATATTGGATAACATATTAACAATGAAGTTTTTGGGTTTTACTAAAAGATAAAATGAAATAAAGTAAAAAAGATTATTTCGTCATTTTATCATGAATTCTATTTAATTACTTTAAATACTTTGTTACATTGAAAATATGCTTTTGATTTATTAATATATTTGATGTAAACATAAATTAAAGTCAAAAGTTTGTTAATACTATCTTTTTTATGGATCATAAAATCGTAAGTTCCTACAATTTTTATAGCTTTGTACATCTTTACTATTCTTGATTAATTTAGTTAGTTATTAGTAAATAAGATCATGACGCAAACTTTGTTAATACTATCTTTTTTTATTGAAAGAATTATACTTCCACCGTCCCAATATGAGCTTCCCAAAGCTTTAAACATATTTGTCGAGATAAGTTTTATTTCGTAAATATCTCCAAATATAGGTTATTAAAAATTATAAAATTTAGATATTATTAAAGTATTTGTTGAGACGAATAAAACAAGATCACGCATGACTATGTTTTTTCGTATATATCAAAAGGAATCGGGAAGATTGTCTAAAAGCGTGAATAGTGTGCTAAAATAAAATAAGAAGATGATTTTGGGACGGAGGGAGTAATAAATAATACAATTTACTAGTTAAATTTGAAATATAACCTCCTTTTTATTAATCATTCAAAATAACACTTACAAATATATTTTCTCTCCTCCCTCATCCCTCTCTCTATTCCATCTCTATTCGGTTCGCCAATGTTGTTAGATGTTGTTGCTAGTGCTGATACTTTTATTTTTAATGCATGCTTATTATCTAGAAATAGAAAATGGGGTAAGTGTGAAATGGTAAAAGAAAGTAAAAAATAAGTACTTCTAATTTATTAAATACATCATCTTATTGCTTATGTTTTGAAAGCAAATACATACTTTGAAGTACATTTAAAAAAATTTAGGTGGACGAACCGAATAAGTCAAATAAGTGTTTATTTTTTGGAAAAGAAAAATAAATACTTATGTTGGGCCTCCAGTTTTGGGCCTCGTTCGAGACGGTTTGAGAGAAGCCCGTAAGACGCACCAAATCAGATGCTGTTAGCTCCATGAAGCCCACGTGCCGAAGAATCCTCCAAACAGTTTTAAATCAGAACGTTGGGCCGCTGCTAGAGGGACAATCGGTTCCGGAGAATCTCGCCCAAAATCCAGACCAACTCGGGCTGCTACATATGTATTTGTTATTCATTTTTAGAGACACACAAGTTAACGATTAGAATTTAGCACTCTGTAACTCCGATATTTTGTACTCTCAAACATATTGCTCTTGCACTCAATCATCATAATCAAACACTAGTACATTTCAAAGATCATCTGATCGATCGCCGGATCCCATCTCTAAGGCAATTTAAGTTCGATCTTGCAATCAAACTTTTTTCCCCAAAACATTTTGGCGCCCACCGTGGGGCCTTCAATCGATTCAGCCCTTCGAAATTCACACCCCCTACCATCACCCAATGTTCGATTCTTCAGCAAAAATGTCCTCGGGTCAGTCTGACGACCTGCTCCTCGACCAACGACAACGCCATGATCAAGAAACCCCGGAACCTCAAGATACCCTTCACCCGGGGGCAACGTCGGACGAATCCCACCAACTGGCGGAAATGAGTCGCACCATGGAAGCCCTTCAACAAGAGCTTGTCGACAAGCGTCAGCGCCACGACACCCTAAGTCAGACTCTAGCCGCCCGAAAATGCCAAGTTAGCCAACGAGAATGCTTCATTGAAAACACAAATACAGTTCGTCGGCTCCAACGCTCAGAGGTCTCGAAGAGCCGGAGATCTAGGCGAAA
This sequence comes from Phyllobates terribilis, assembly GCF_046119375.1. Classification (NCBI taxonomy): domain Eukaryota; kingdom Metazoa; phylum Chordata; class Amphibia; order Anura; family Dendrobatidae; genus Phyllobates; species Phyllobates terribilis. The sequence continues at coordinate 20,946 of NW_027368784.1, read as the reverse complement.
CTCAAATCCAGTTGAACCTAGACGACGTCATCATGACCCCACCATGGTGTAGCACATCACGAAATGCGTCAGGAAATACATAACCTCGTTCGCCAGACCCCGCTGTCACCAATCCAGGCAACACTCTCACTCCTGCGGTCCTGGAGACGGGGCGGCAGACCGTGTGCAATCGCCGCAGAACAAACAAGAAAGGAGGTTCAACCTTATGCTGACCCAAGCCCTGGAAAGGTACACAAAGGTGGTGGATGCACGCCTTGCCCGGATCCCGGGCTTCGCTCTCCCAATTGAAAGGGAAGACGTAAGGGGATAAAGTGAAACCCCGTTCACCGAAGATATCACCCGAGTAAGGATCCCTAAAAAGTTCTATACGCCCAATATGACACGTTATGACGGAATGTCCGACTCCGACGAACACATTGCCCTATATAAGCAAATTCTTACAGCAACCTCTGTCTTCAAAAAAGACAAAGAGGCGGTCATGTGTAAGATCTTCAGGACTGCTCTGTCAGGACCGGCTTTAATGTGGTTCACCAGACTGCCCCACAGATCCATAGCATCCTTTGCCGACCTCGTCGACGCATTCAAAACCTAGTTCGCTAGCAACCGCCGGTTATAACGGCAATCCAGCGACCTGTATTACATTATCCAGAAGCCCAATGAGCCCCTTCGAGAATATCTGAGCAGGTACAATAAGGAAAAGGTGGCAATCCCAAACTGCAATGTCCCCACGTCGGTCCAAGCATTTAGGCGCGGATTGATACGAGGAAGTGAGTTGTACAAAGAGCTCACCAAATACCCTTGTCTAACCTTTGAAGACGTCCAAGCTAAAACACTTTCTCAAATACGACTCGAAGAGGACGAAGAACCCTTCAAGGCTAGTCCAGGGTTCGACCGCATTGACAGACGATCCAATAAGGAGCCTAGAAGCCACCCATACGCGCGGGAAGAGAGGGGCAGACTTGATCCTACTCGCTAAAATCCCAACGGATGGAAGGAACGCCCCGCTCTTCCCCCCAAGGTACATTCCTATAACTTCAGTATATCGACTGCCGAATTAGTCAAATCCATAGACAGGTACACCAAAGACGTTAGATGGCCTAGGAAGAGCGACAAGCCGGAGTCCAGAAAAGACGTCACCCGATGGTGTGATTTCCATGGCGATCATGGGCATTATACGGACGAATGCATCACCCTCCGAAAGGAAGTCGCGTGCCTCCTTTCCCTCGGGCATCTGAAAGATGTGATTTCGGAAAAAGGTAGGGCGACTCTCGAACGGAGGGATAAGGTAACATCTGAACGACCCTTATCTCCACGACCCGAGAAAATTATCAACTATATCACTGGGGGATCGGAGATATGCGGTATTACTTATTCAGCAGCCAAGAGGCACGTTAAAATTAGGGTAATGGATTCGCCCCTGCCGTCAGAATACAGGAGTAATAGGACCGTCTCGTCGGTTCCTATTACTTTCGATGATTCCGACGCCGGAGGTGAAGACCATCACGACGGACTAGTCATTTCATTATCTATTAGGAACTGCCGAATCCGACGTATCTTGGTAGACACTGGTAGCTCCACTAACATGATTAATCTAAGTAATCTCACGGAAATGGGGCTAAGCGAAAAAGACACCAACTCCGACCGAATCCCTTTAGTCGGATTCAGTGACGAAGTGAAGTATACACTTGGAGACATCGTCCTTCCCGTCTATGCCGGGGGCGTTAATCTTAAGGTAAAATTCAATGTGGTAGACTATCAATCTCCCTATAGTTGTATCATGGACAGGCCATGGATCCATGCAATGAAAGCCGTCCCTTCGACGTACCACCAGATCATCAAATTTCCCACAGAACGGGGAATCCAAGAAATCAAGGACGATCAAAAGATGGCCCAAGAATGCTATGCCGCTACTATGAAATCAACCGTCCATGATAAGACCGATTAACAATTACAGCTTCTGAGGTCGGGTCAATACATCGAACCAGAAACCGAGAAACTCGACGAAGTGGCACTCGATCCAGCTTTCCCCGAAAAGAAATTCCGAATAGGTTCCGATTTAGACGATCAGAGCCGAGAACGAATCCTTACCTTCTTAAGAGATAACGGTGATTGCTTCGCATGGTCACATGAAGAGATGGTTGGGATACTGCCAGATATTATTTCACACAAACTGAACACCGATCCGAGCTTCCCACTCGTGAAACAGAAAAGGAGGAAGTTCGCCCCCGAACGAAACAAGGTAATTGACGAAGAAGTATCCAATCTATTAAACGCGGAAAAGATTAGAGAAGTCGAATACCCAGAATGGCTAGCCAACGTAGTGGTCGTCGGAAAGAAAAACGGAAAGTGGAGGGTCTACGTGGACTTTACCGACCTGAATAGAGCGTGTCCGAAAGACTCCTTGCCACTCCCACACATCGACGCTCTCATTGACGCTACGGTCGGGCATGAAATGCTCAGCTTCATGGATGCCTTTAGCGGCTACCACCAGATACAGATGCACCCGGATGACCAGGAAAAGACTGCGTTCGTAACCAGTCAGGGCACCTATTGTTACAAAGTAATGCCCTTCGGGCTAAAAAACGTCGGTGCCACCTACCAACGGCTCGTGAATAGTATGTTCAAAGGCTTAATTGAAGATACGATGGAAGTATACATCGATGATATAATGGTTAAATCTAGAAACAAAGGTGATCATGTCAACCACTTACAGGAAAGCTTTTGACATCCTGCGACGGTATAAAATGAAGCTGAACCCAGCTAAATGTTCGTTCGGAGTCTCCTCGGGAAAATTCTTGGGACACTTAGTCAGCAAACGAGGAATATACGCCAGTCCAGAGCAGGTTCAAGCGATCCTTGATCTGAAAGCCCCTCGAAACGTGAAAGACGTACAAAAATTGACAGGAAGAGTGGCAGCGCTCAACCGATTTATTTCTAAATCTTTAGACAGATGCAAACCTTTCTACGATGCGTTGAACAAAAACAAGACGTTTAAATGGGGGGAAGAACAAGAGATGGTGTTCCAAGAATTAAAAGACTATCTGACAAATCTTTTACTCCTCGCCAAACCAAAAATCGATGAACCTCTGCCGCTTTATTTGTCTGTGTCGGGATCGTCCGTCAGCGCGGTCCTGGTAAGAGAAGAATATGGAGACAGTTGCCAGTCTATTACACCAGTCGATCACTATTACCAGCCGAAACGAGATACTCTCCTCTAGAAAAACTTGTCCTTGCTCTAGTAACAACTGCCAACAAGCTCAAGCCCTATTTCGAGACCCATACGATTGTGGTCCGGACCAATCATCCACTTAGAGCCATAATGCAAAAACCTGAAAACACCGGGAGAATGGCTAAGTGGATTATACACCTCAGTGGTTACGAGATCGAATTCGAGCCAAGAACGGCAATAAAGTCTCAGGCTCTCGCAGATTTTGTAGAAGATTTCAGTACAACCTTAGAGAAGGAGGCGGCTTATGGGCACATCGAGGTCAGCAACGATGAACCTATGGGTATTTGGACGCTACACACGGACGGATCCTCCAAATTGAGGGGAACAGGGCTCGGTGTCATCCTGAAATCTCCTCGGGGGACTAATATAGCTCAAGTCGTTCGATGCGAATGGGAGGTAACGAACAACGAAACAGAGTATGAAGCACTTATTTTCGGCCTACACATGGCATCGGATCTGTCCATTAGAATACTAAAATCACTTGTGACTCTCTACTCATTGTCAACAAAGTTCGGGGATCGTTCGCTACCAAGTACGAACGAATGATTTCGTACTTGGAAGTCGTCCAGACTCTTATGGCAGAGTTTGAAGGGATTAACATCCAACAAGTCCCCAGGGAGCAAAAACGCACAGGCTGATGCACTAGCCAACCTTGGATCGTCCCTGCATCCCGCAGAATTTCCTACTATTCCAATCGTTCACATCACCACCCCCGCGGTGTCCACGATCGCAAGCAACCTCGTCGAAATCCTAAACATTGGCAATCGGAAAGAAGAGCAGACTCCGACGGAAGACGATTGGACGAAATCCATCGTAGACTGGAAACTGAGGGACATGCTTCCTGACGACAAACTAGCCATGAAGAGACTAATGGTACAAGCTTTATCTTACGATATAATCGATTCTGTCCTTTTTAGACGATCAGCCTCAGGGATTTTACTCTGATGCGTAAAGACGGACGAAGTCAAGAAGTTGTTACATTCCGTCCACGACGAAGAGTATGGAAACCACACCGGAGGACGCAGCCTTGCGTGCAAGATAAGACGGCTAGGATATTTCTGGCCCACCATGAATGCGGACGCTATGTCACACACTAAGAGATGTGAGGCGTGTCAACGTCACGCACTGTCCCTCGTCAACCGTCGGAGCTCTTGCACCCCACTCTCTCCCCTTGGCCCTTCATGCGATGGGGGATGGATATCGTAGGCAAACTTCCACGGGCACCGGGGCAGCGTGTATTTTTCTTGGCAATGACAGACTATTTCTCCAAATGGATCTAAGCGGAAGCCTATAGAGAAGTAAAAGAAAAACCGGTCATTTTTTTCATTAAACGCAATATCCTATGTAGATTCGGGATTCCCTCCGAGATAGTATACGACAACGGTTCCCAGTTCATCAGACGAAGAACTAGGGAATTTGCATTCGATGGAATATCAATTTGGTCACTTCGACGCCCCGATACCCGCAGTCCAACGGACAAGCCGAGGCCAGTAATAAAGTCATCATAAGTAACCTTAAAAAACGACAGGAAGGATCCAAGGGAAAATGGGCTGAACACCTTCCTTACTCCTATGATCAGATAGAACTACTCCAAAAAGTGCTATCGGACAGTCTCCTTTCTCGTTGGTATATGGATGTGAAGCTGTCATTCCGGAAGAATTAATGGTCCCTACGGCTCGTTATGGGCTACAAACGCCAGCCCAAAACAACGATGAATTAACTCACAACATCGATACAATTGACGAACTAAGAGAGAATGCACGGCAACGGACGATCATGCATCAACAACAAGTGGCTCGAAGTTACAATAAAAATGTCAGAATCAAAGTCTTCAAACTCGGAGACTGGGTGTTACGAAAAACTTTTCAAAATACTATCGACCCACGGGATGGGAAACTGGCACCTCAATGGGAAGGACCCTACTGCATCACCGAGATAATTGGGAATGGGGCTTACAAGCTCTGTTCCATCGACGGAGAAGACCTACCCAGAAGTTGGAACGCGACTCACCTTAAACGCTACTATTTTTAGGTACGCATATACATTTCATATTCGGGATTAAATTCGAAGGCCAATTATCAAATGTCACAATTATTTAACGGGTCAAAACCCCAGATTCTTGTTCTTTGTCACTTAATTCATTACAGGCAACCTCGCGCGCGAGAAGACTCACATCGTGGATCCACGCATTTACTACTTATACGAGCTCAATACACTTACACGATCGATCGTTTCACAAGGGTTTGCAAACGGAGTTTGGCACGTCATACCCTGTGAACCTTATACTTCGTATAAGGTCTATACAAAATCAAAACCTCCTATGCACTAAAACGGCCTAGCATACATACTTTCCCCTTGGGTAAAACATTTACAAGTTGCAACTGACGCATACAAATTTCAGGTTCTCGTTTCTATCTCGACGGGGATGGAGCAGAATCGGCACGTCATACACCGCTCACCTTGCACTTCTCACAAGGTACGGTCGACGTCATACGTTCTGACGACTAGCATCATACGCTAAAATATCAATATAGTGCATCATTAAGTTTTTGCCTCTTTCTCTCGCTTTGCAGGCCCCCTTTTTGTCAGGGACGAACGAAAGAAAATGCAACAGCTAAACAAGATGCGAAGTCAAAATAGAAAAAGTTAGCCCGTCCCTTGACGGGCCAATTAAAACAAGTTCAAAACACGTGACCCGTTGTGGCACACGGTTCACCAAGCCATTAGTCAGCCTCCGCCACGAGGATATAACCATTCATCACAAACAAGCAACATCCGAACAGAAAAACATAAAAACGAACAGAAAGACAGAATCATTTGTTCTTGGTAGATTCGGGAGAAGTCACCTGGGTCGCGTCGACGCCATATGCGCCCTCTTTGCGTCCGGAGCTTGCCATCTCTTCGTCCCCGTTAGCATAGCCGGCCTTCTAGAGGAAATCTGAGTGAGGACAGCCGTTCGGGAATTCCTCTTCGAAATCCTTCCTTGCTTGGACAGCGTCCCATTCGGCATGTTTTCCCCCGGAGAAATCCTCCATCATCTCAACTCTTGAAAGCTTGCCATAGAACGCTCTAAGCTCCAGAGCGGCCTCCATTCCCTCCTTGTCAGATCGTCGCAGCTGTTCCTCCAACCGATCAACCTTTGACGCAGTATCCATCTCCACATTTTTCAGCTTGGCCCGAGCGTCAGCGAGTTCGGCCTCCAGAGTCTTGATCCGCCCTTTTCTCTTCTCAACTTCTGTACCAACATCCAACAAACGCTTCTGAACCTTTAGACGGCCAGACTGTAAATCCTGCAAGGCCTGCAAAAGAGCAACAACGTTCAGGATCACATCTCAATACGTCAGTCCGTCGACGAACGAAATAGATAACCACACCGTCCAAGTGGCGGAGAGGGCCGCCTCCAAGTTCCTTTCGAGACTCTTCTTTTCGGTGGCATCGGGGACAAGCATAGATGCAAGAGCTTGGTTCATGTCCAAGGTGCCAGGCGCCAGAGGCCTAGTCAGGTCGAGAACTTCCGGAGACTTCCTTTTCTTCGATTTATCCTTAGTAGGAGGAGGAGGGGGCATCGAGGGTTCGGCCTTGACTTTGCCTTTCATGTCCATTATAGATTTAAAAGAAGTAGTGGCGGAGCTCTTCCCGGATCGGGTAGTGACAGCTACAATCGCGTCATACATAAACAAATCAACATTCCACACGAAACAATTAACCAAATGATGGAAGCGGTCGGAGAACTTACATTTGGCCGGAGATGTCATCTTAACAACAGGGTCGGACAGGATACTTTTCTGGGCAACCACGTTCTCGAAAGTCCGATGGTCTAAGGGAATGTCGTCCGTTGCTTCAATTTTGAATTCCAAAAGAGGTCGATGTCTTTCTCTCCTTTCAAAAATTCTGCAAAACAAAAGAAGTAAGATCAAGATCTCGGACGAAGAAGTGACTCAAGGAACGAACACTTACCTGGCTTCGTCCACTAACTCCTCAAGAAAGAATGGCCTTCTCCCAACCCCAACGAACTGATCTCTATAAAGAAGTATTGTTGTCGCCAGTTTCTATCGTGAGCATCGAGCTTTTGTATAATCGGGATGCAGTTTGGGTGAGCGCGGAAGCAGAACTTTCGCGGGCGCAGACTAAGGGGATAGTACCAGTAGTCCAAGGCGGAAAAATCAAAGTTCAGATCAGGATAACGCTCATTCAGGCGATCGAGCATGCGCAGCAGTCTCCAACCGGACGGCATGACCTGCACCGGGGCTAGCTTCCATTCCTCCAAGGTAACATGTACCAACTTCGAGAAAGGTCATTTGATTCGATGGAGACCGGGTAGAAATATAAACATACCCAACCCGGCACGACTGAATTCGCTCTTTCACCTCTTCTTGGAACCCTAGCAACAGTTGAAGGAGGAAAGCCAGCGCCTTTCATTAGAATATCGAGTTCTGCCTGCGTAATAGTGCTAGCCAGCATCCTGGCATTAGGAATAAGCGAGACTCGGTGAACTACCTCGGGAGAAGGACTTCTCTCCACGGACCCCTCTTCTGACGCTTCCTCTCTGGAGGAAGAGGCTTCCTGGGATGAAGCGGGCTCCGACGTCCTCCCCCTCGGAATGTAGGTTACGACACGGGGCTGAGAGGTGGTACTTGAGGAGTCGGAAGCTGTGGCAGATTCCATGCAAACGAAAAGGCAAGAAAAAATTTCAAAACAAAGAGAAATCGTACCTGGGAAGAAGAGAGACGATGGGGGAGAGCAATTTCCAGACTTGTCAAATCTCCTCTTTAAAGCACCACCTCGGGCTCAGACGAATCAGAAGATGGAACGTCTTGTCGCGTACACGTGGACGGTGGATGAAAGAAGTGTAAATTCAATAGGCGCCGGTTTAAATTTACACTTGGGGCTATTGTTGGGCCTCCAGTTTTGGGCCTCTTCCGAGACGGTTTGAGAGAAGCCCGTAAGACGCACCAAATCAGATGTCGTTAACTCCATGAAGCCCAAGTGCCGAATACTCCTCCAAACGGTTTAAATCAGAATGTTGGGCCGCTGCTAGAGGGGCGATTGGTTCCGAGAATCTCGCCCAAAATCCAGACCAACTCGGGCTGCTATATATGTATTTTTTATTCATTTTTAGAGACACACAAGTTAACGATTAGAATTTAGCACTCTGTAATTCCGATATTTTGTACTCTCAAGCATATTGCTCTTGCACTCAATCATCATAATCAAACACTAGTACATTTCAAAGATCATCTTATCGATCGTCAGATCCCATCTCTAAGACAATTAAGTCCGATCTTACGATCAAGCTTTTTGCCCCAAAACAATGTTGGAACCACTTTATTAGCAGACTTCCGACCAACTTTCCGGCTAGATCCGGTGGTCGGAATTGCCAGGACAAGGGACCATTGGCTTCCTCTCCGCGAGCTCTTGAATATGGTATATTCATACGCTAAAATCGGGTTCCGAGTGAATGAGAAAAACCTGCTCAAAGTAGATGCTTGGAAGGTATCCGGGTGAGGTTTTGGAGTGTTTTTGGATGGGAAAAATCCCACATTAAAAATGGGAGAAACCATTTCTCACTATATAAACATCACTCCACTCTTAGTATATTAATATGGTATACAATGGAGTGGACACTCACCACACACGCGCGCGGTCCGGTCCGGCTTGGACCGGGGCCGTGGGCTCTTGGGAATGGGCCTTCGGCCCACAGCAGCCCAGCCCAATTTTTTCTTCAGTTCGCCACCGGAATTTCGTCGCAGTTGTATCCTGATTCGAAACACCGGTAACCGTCTCATTAACGGGGCATTTTCCGAATTAAGGACAGAGATCCGCTCTCGCCTCTGCGTTCTCCCTTCATTTGTTCATCTGATTCGGTATACTATTTCTGTTCTTAATTCGTTTATTTATTGCAGATTAATTGCATGCTAAATACGGTCTTACAATCTTAATTCGGAAAACTTTTACTAAATGCTGTAAAAGTGTGCATTAATCTCTTTATTTGAGTGTGTAGAATACCGATCTCGGAACGATCTCGAAAAACTCCTTTAAACAATCGGATTTCTGATTTTATTTCGAATTTTACAGAAACTGATTTTGATTTTAATCTCTCTGGATTTTCAATCAAAACATTACTGTTTCACTGATTTCGTAAATCCGGCTGTTTCGAATTAATCTACAGGAGATAAATTCAACTTTGCTACGTACTTGGAAAATTTCAGTACATTAATTCCACGTTCACTATACAGTAACTGAATTTCGGACTTGAAGCTCTGACTTAATTTGCTATTAATTTTCCGGGATTTCCGAAATCCGAATTCAATTATTTCGGAATTTTGTAATTTGTTTGGTAACAGAATTTTGAATTTGAATTAATTTTCGGATTTATTTCGGAATTGTAGATTTCGAATTTTAAATTTCAAATCGGAAATTCAGATTTCAAAATTCAATATATTTTTTCGGAAATTCAGATTTCGAAATTCAATATATTTTTTCGGAAATTCAGAAAAATCCAATTTTTTTCGGAAATTCATATTTCGAAAATTATTAATTTGGATATTATTTTTCAAGAATTTCAGATTTCGAAAATTTAAATTTCGGATCATATTTTCTGTAAAATATATTATTCGGAAATAATTAATTATATTTTCGAAAACAGAAAAATAATTTTTTTTTCGGAAATACAGAACTATTTTCGGAAATATTTAAACAGCCTACAAATATTATTTAATATTCAGAATTAATTTCCTCGAAATTATTTAAATAAATTCAGAATGTTATTTAATTTTTTTCAAAAAAATAAAATAATTCAGATTTATTTTATTTTTGAATTTCTGAATTTAATTTTTAAAATTCGAATTAAATATTTGTCCTTCAATTTATTTACAAATATTTCTTGTGCTAAATATTTTCGTGATGTTGATTTTTGAACAGTTTTCGAAATGACAAACATCAACTAAACTGTTTTTGCTAGTACTTCTTTTGGCACCATGTCCGCAGTGACGGATACACATGTGGATGTGTCGGTTGAGTTGACACACCCGATCCCGGGAAGTGGTCTACCTCTGGCAACCACTCAATCAAACTTGACCACACAACAGGTGGTCTCTCGATGCCGGCATCACTTTCAGTGATAGCTGGGGGGGATCCGACCTTACTGGGTCAAAATCAGAATGTCTTTCCAATGGATATGTCTGATGTTCGACTACCCCAGATCAGGGTCCCTGGCACCCAGGCTCAAGACCGGCCATTTACGCCGGCACCCATGCCAAATCCTCAACAAGCGGGTTTCTTGCCTGACAAGTTTGATGGAAATGGGTTCAAAACATGGTTTGAGAAGATGCTATTCTTTCTAACTGTCATGTGTATGGAGAGATTCCTGAAGGAAACTCGTCCTGTTGTGCTAGATCCCACTGATGATCTGTATGGGCTAAGTGTCCAATAGGCGTGGGACAGAGGGGATTTCCTATGCTTAGGCTACACAAAGAGCTATGGGAAGGCCTACAGAAGAAGTATAGGCATGAGGATGCTGGCCAGAAGAAATACGTGGTCAAGAAGTTCCTGAACTACAAGATGGTAGATTCAAAGCTGCTCATGGAGCATGTTGAGGAGCTTCAGCTGCTTATCCACGAGGTTCTAGACGAGGGGATGAAGATATGCGAGACATTTCAGGTGGCTTGCATCATCGAGAAGCTGTCTCCCAAGCTGGGAAGCTTTCAGGGCTAGGCTTACACACAGAAGAAGGACATGAAAGTCGAGGAACTGATTGTCAAGCTGCGGGTCGAATCGACCAACGTTCAGTCAGCTAAGGCTTTATCTGGAACAGGGCCTTCTCAACAGAAGGTGAACTTGGCTGAACATAATAAGAAGCGCAAGTTCCAACCCCAGAGCAGCAACAGCAAGCCAACAGTGAAGAAATTTGGTGGCAAATGTCACAACTGTGGTAAGATGGGGCACAAAGCTGATGGTGTCGGAGCAAGAAGACCGACAAGAAAGGGAGGTCTCATACTAATCTAGCAAAAGACGATCTCGTTTCTGTGGTGTCCGAGACCAACATGGTCAGCTACAACCCTAAGGAGTGGAACTACGACTCGGGGCTAACAGGAACATATGCTCGGATAGGGGGATGTTCCAGACCTACCAAACCAGCACCAACCAGAAGGTGTATATGGGCAACTCGTCAACATCAGAGGTTGCAGGAACCGGCACGGTGATCCTAAGGCTAACTTCAGGAAAAGACTTAACTCTCCTCAATGTGCTGAATGTGCCAGACATCAGGAGAAATCTAGTTTCAGGCATTCTACTTAGTAGGCATGGATTCGATATGAGCTTTAAGTCTGATAAACTTGTATTGTCCAAGAATGGGGTGTTTCTTGGGAAGGGTTATGTTAAGGATGAACTGGTCAAGTTAAATGTAATTGCAGTTACTTCGAAAACTGATGTAATCGCTTCTAGTTCAATGAATAAGAATAAATCTATTGCTTATGTCGTTGAGTCTTTTAATATTTGGCATGAACGATTAGGACATGTGAATTATAAATCCATTAGCAGATTAATAAACATGAACATGATTCCAAAGTGCAAAATAACTAAAGATAAATGTGAAGTATGAGTACAAGCAAAACTCACTAAATCACCATTTCCCCAGGTCGAACGGACAACCGAACCTCTAGGTTTAATTCACACCGATTTGTGTGACTTGAAATATATACAAACTAGAGGCGGTAAAAAAATATTTTGTCACCTTCATCGATGATTGTACAAGATACTGTTATGTGTATCTATTACGCAGCAAAGATGAAGCATTAGACAAATTTAAGGAATACAAGTTGGAAGTTGAGAACCAGCTTAGTAAAAAGATCAAGGTGATCAGAAGTGATAGAGGAGGAGAGTATGGTGAACCTTTCAATGTGTTCTGTAGAGAACATGGAATAGTCCATCAAACTACCGCTCCCTATTCACCACAATCTAACAGGGTTGCGGAACGAAAGAACCAAACTTTGGAAGAAATGATGAACGCCATGTTAGGAGAATCTGGGTTAACCCAGAACATGCGGGGGAAGCTCTACTAACGTCCAACTACATTCTCAAAAAAATTCCACATAAAGTCACTGGTAAAACACTTATGAGTTGTGGAAAGGCACTGTATCATTGTACAAATACCTCAAAGTGTGGGGGGTGCCTGGAAAAAGTGGTTGTACACTTCCTAAAAAGGTCACAATAGGACCTAAAACCTTTGACTGTATATTCATAGGATATGCACACAACAGTAGTGCTTATCCAGATATACCAGATATACATGTAAATACAGTAATGGAATCAAGAAACGCTTCTTTCCTTGAAAACGTGTTTCCGTGTAAAGATAGAAATAATCTGGAAACGAACACGTGAGGAAGGAGAAGCTAGCACTTCTATTCCCGTAATAGAAGAGGTAGAAAATGATGAACCTAGACGAGGCAAAAGAGCCCGCAAGGAAAAATCATTTGGCGATGACTATGTAACGGCCTTTCTTGCAGAAAATGAGCCTAAGACATTCAAAGAAGCCATGTCTAATCCCGATGCTCCTTCACGGAAGGAAGCAGTGAAAAATGAGATCGACTCCATTATGCAGAACCATACATGGGAGCTTGTAGATCTACCACAAGGGAGTAAGGCACTTGGGTGCAAATGGATTTTCAAGACAAAATTGAAAACCGATGGCACACTAGAGAAGTACAAGGCTAGGCTTGTAGCACAAAGATTTAGACAGAAAGAAGGTCCAGACTTCTTTGACACTTATTCTCCAATTACGAGAATAACTTCTATTAGAATGATGATAACTATTGCAGCATTACGAAACCTAGAGATACATCAAATGGATGTAAAAACGACATTTCTAAATGGAGATTTAGAAGAAGAAATCTACATGAAACAGCCTGAGGGTTTTGTCGCTCCTGGACAGGAACACAAAGTGTGCAAACTCGTCAAGTCACTATATGGGCTTAAGCAAGCACCTAAACAGTGCATGAGAAATTTTGATCATGTTATGCTGACAAATGGATTCAGCATCAATGAAAGTGATAAATGCATTTACATCAAATACACACCTACAGGATATATCCTACTGTGTTTGTATGTAGATGACATGATCATTATGGGGAGCAACACTGCCTTGATCAAACAAACTAAGCAGATGCTCTATGGACAGTTTGATATGAAGGACATGGGACTAGCTGACGTGATTCTAGGAATCAAGATCGTCAGAAATTCAGAAGGAATTGCCTTGTCTCAGTGTCATTATGCTAAAAAGATTCTTGCAAGGTTCAAGAGTCCATTCTGGTGGGATAGCTAAAAGTTCAGTTGACCCTCATCTTCATCTGACCAAAAACTCAGGGGATGCAGTGTCACACTAGAGTACGCACGTGTGATTGGCAGTCTAATGTACTTAACCAACTGCACACGACCATACTTAGCACATGTTGTAAAACGTACTAAGTCGCTACACTAGTAACCCTGGACACAACCACTGGGAATGTATAACTACAATGTTGAACTACCTAAGTTACACTAAGAGTTATAGTCTGCATATGGGAAATACCCAACAGTTCTAGAAGGATACAGTGATGCCAACTGGATATCAGATTCTAGGAACTCCAAATCCACAAGTGGATATGTTTTCACACTTGGTGGTGCAGCTGTGTCATGGAAATCTTCTAAACAACGTTATTGGTCAGATCCACGATGGATTCATAGCTTTGGATAAAGCAGCAGAAGAAGCCCGAATACATTCGGAACTTCCTGGAAGATATTCCTATGTGGACCAAACCAGTGCCGACAATACGTGTACACTGTGATAGCCAATCGGCTATAGCCCGGGCACTGAACCACCCGTATAATGGTAAGTCTCGTCACATTCGATGACGACATAAGACCATTAGACAACTACTCTCAAATGGTATAATCACGATTGATTATATTAAGTCAGTTGACAACCTAGAAGATCCATTTACTAAAGGTCTGTCAAGAGAGCAAGTTGTGAAATCGTCTAAAGGGATGGTTTAAAGCCTATGAACTAAGAGGATGCTTGATGGATACCCTACCTACATGACTGGAGATCCCAAGAAGTAGGTTCAAGGGGAAAACTAAATCAAGTTTGACTCAAAATTAGAGCACTATGAGACAATAAGTCTCGTCCCAGTTCCTATGATGATTACTAGTGCTGAGTGCGCGAGTATTAGGCTAAGCTTCGGCTTTTAATGATTCCATAACCTTAGTAAAGGTGGGGTATGAAAGATATCCTTGATGGTCAATCACCTTGTGAGTGTGAAATGGGGCAGTTTCTAGAAGAATGAAGAAAGGCTACATTCTCCAAGTTCACTCATGATAAACCAGGCATAGTTCACGATCAAAATGAACACAATAGAGAACCTAGTTCCGTGAGAGGATGAAACTGTGTGACAGTTGTTGTCTAGGCTTACATCAAAGCCCGGGTGGTTCAAAGACATCGAGTCTACTACCTGACCGAGTATGTCCGATAGCTGGTCACAATGGGTGGTTCAAGGCTGAAAAATGCTACCAAGCCCAGATGCAGTGATTCGTCGTTATACTCTCAAAAGTTTTTCTGACGAGTAGTCATATGGAATAGAGTCTTCCTATTCATGTGGGGGATTGTTGGAACCACTTTTTTAGCATACTTCCGACCAACTTTCCGGCTAGCTCCGGTGGTCGGAATTGCCGGGATAAGGGGACCATTGGCTTCCTCTCCGCGAGCTCTTGAATATGGTATATTCATACGCTAAAATTGGGTTCCGAGTGAATGAGAAAAGCCTGCTCAAAGTAGGTGCTTGGAAGGTATCCGGTGAGGTTTTGGGGTGTTTTTGGATGGGGGAACGTCCCACATTGAAAATGGGAGAAACCATTTCTCACTATATAAACAACACTCCACTCTTAGTATATTAATATGGTATACAATGGAGTGGACAATCACTATACACGCATGGTCCGGTCCGGGGCCTTCCACTCTTGGGAGTGGGTTGCGTGCGTCCTCTCTCATTCTAAACACACGAATGTAGACAACAACCTTGGGAAGAGCTCTCTCCCGACCTCAACAAGACGGGCGACAGACAAGAGCTAATCTCGTCGACTTTCACTTCTCATTGTTCGAATCAATTTTTCGCTCTTGACGGATGTTGTAACTATCCTGGGGGCAGTACCTTGAGACCTTGTCTCCCTTCGCTCCACTGTTCGGCGACAAGGCCATCACCCAAACCATCCGATCTGAAATCGCCGATGAAGTCCGCCTCATGTCTCAGAAATTCGGCAAGGCATTCTTCTAACTCCGGCATATTTCAATTTTCACAGATATTTGATGCTTTGTTGCATTTTCGATTCTGTAATCATTGCATTAGGGGTTCAGGGAGACATATATAATTCTGATTGATTCTCATTTTGCAGCTAAATCGATTATTTTGGACTTATTAAAGTGATTGGCTTCCATTTACATCACTGGAGCAGCATAGGAGTAAAGAGAAGGTATTCCAGCTGAAGAAATCGAGAGATTGAAGGTCAGTCATCATATCTATCAATTTGGCAATCAATTACATTTGATTTTGTTATACCCGATTTCGTTTCTTATTCGGGATTAAGCTGCGACCTAAACTGGTAGTTGGACTGATTTTTTTGTTTGGCGGTGTGAATTTCAGCTTCATAATCATATCGTGATAAAGATGGAGGCTTTAGCAGTTAGCACTATAATTGAACAAAAGAAAGTTGCATGCTTCAAGATTTTCTTCTTAAGCTGATCAATTCTTCGAGCTATCCAACTGAGAGAATTTGACATTTTTTGAGATTGTAATCTTTAAAAATTATATAATTATGGCAGCACAATTGTATAATGGATTCTAACATTTGGAATTTACTTCATTGTTTGATAATAAGAATAGCCATTCTTTCTTCAAGCAGCAAATTGGTGATACCTGGCTTTCCATTGTCCAATGAAGAACTGTATACACTTGCTCGCTGTCGTCAGGTTGCTGATCTTTGTCGATTGCTTGTGCTTGATGATCGAATGTTAGGTCAGCTTCATCTATACAGTTCTCACTAGTTTTACTGAAGTCCTACTTGAAGAACTCAACCATGGTTACTTCTCTCAAGTCTAGACATGAATCTCCTTCATCTCCAACTGCACAGGTTTCAACCCTTCAATATAAAGTGCCATCACAGGTAAACTGTGATCCTACTGATTTCTCATCTCGACACCAATTTGTTGGTAATCTCACAAATGTATCAAATTGTTATCTTAGGGAAATGATTCAGGTTTTTGTTGAGCTCAGCATAGGTGCTTCTCTTTCTTTTTTTATATTATTTATTGTATCAATTACAGTAAAAATGATTTATGTATTTAGTTCAATATTAGATCATGGAAATAGCTTGCTGAATTTGATTGAATTTATTTCCATTGTATTGAATTATTGTACTGTGGATATGTGATGAATTGATGTTTTGGCAGCCTATTTGTGCATTCACTCATAATGGACGAGTAGGGACTAGGGAGGCGTTATTTTTATCAGAGAATTTGGATTAGGTGATTTTAGTTTACTAGATTTTGAGTTGTGAAATTTTTTTTAAGCGTGATAACACTTTTTCAAGTTTGTTGATAATTTTTCAAGTTTTTATGATATTTTTTTCTAACATAATGATACTTTTTTCATGTTCGGT
This sequence comes from Phyllobates terribilis, assembly GCF_046119375.1. NCBI lineage: Eukaryota > Metazoa > Chordata > Amphibia > Anura > Dendrobatidae > Phyllobates > Phyllobates terribilis. The sequence goes on along the minus strand of NW_027368784.1, from coordinate 4,034 downwards.
GACATTTTTTCAAACTTGTCGATAAAAATTCTTATCAAAGTTTATGACACTTTTTCAAAGTTGATGATACTATTTTTAAACCTTGCTAATATTTTTTTCAAGTTTGATAACAACTTTTAAGATTGATGACACTATTTTTATGGTTGGTGATACTATTTTCAAGATTGATAACACTATTTTTAAGCCCGGTGATACATTTTTAAATTTGATGACACTATTTTCATGATTGGTGACACTATTTTCAAGTTTGTGACATTTTTTAAGTTTTGATGACACTTTTTCAAAGTTGATGATGCGATTTTCAAGCTTAATGAAACTTTTTCAAATTTGATGATAGTTTTTCAATGTTGATGACACTATTTTAAAGCTTCATGATACTTTTTCAAGGTTGATGCCACTATTTTAAAACTTGATAATACTATTTTCAAACATAATGATATATTTGAAATTTGATAACAATTTTTCAAGGTTGATGATACTATTTTCAAGGATAATGACACTTTTTCAAAACTAATACCACTGTTTTAAAAACTTGATAGCGCTCTTTTCAAGGTAGATGACACCATTTTCAGGCTTGGTGAAACTTTTTAAGGTTGATGACACTATTTCTAAGCTTGAAAAACGGAAAAAGTTTCATGGACGAAAAAATTGTCATCATTGAAAAAGTATCATCACTGAAAAAGTGTCATCACTAGAAAGTGTCATCACCTGAAAGTGTTGAAACTAAAAAGTGTCGAAACTAAAATGTGTCATCACATGAAAGTGTCATCATATGAAAGTGTCATTACATTAAAGTGTCATCATATGAAAGTGTCATTACATGAAAGTGTCATCACTTGAAAGTGTCATCATATGAAAGTGTCATTACTTATAAGTGTCATCAAGGGATTAATTTAAGCATCTAGTAAAATGGAAATTAGTTTACTAATTTCACCTATATAATTAGGTTATTTAGCAAAATTCCCTTTTTTTATTTTATCCATACAAGTTACGGATTTTAATTATCAAATATTATCCTAGTAATAATAAAATGAAATAATCCAAGTAACCTATTAAATTAAATATTCAAATAATTAAATGTTATTTTTTACTACAAAATCAATCATACATATCTATGTTTGAAGTACAAATACAACTTCTATCTTAACTCATAAAGATAAAAAACAATTAAATAACTCTACAATATACTCTTAATTAATTTAGTTACGAAATCTAACTGTATGAGATGTAGTTTATTTTAATGAGGTGACAGTTGATATGACTAACCTAAAAATTCGACACGTAGACGAAATTAATGTTAGATCGATGTAAGCTGTTTTAGTCTAACAACAACGCGTCATGCGAAGACACTTTCATGTGATGACACTTTCAAGTGATGACACTTTAAGGTGATGACACATTGAAATGATGACACTTTTTCACTAACGATATTTTTTCAATGATATGCTTTTCAGTGATGACGCTTTTTCCGTTGATGACACTTTTCAACATAAAAATAGTGTCATCAACCTTAAAAAAAGTGTCATCAAGTTTGTAAAATAGTTTTATCAACCTTGGAAAAATGCTATGAAGTTTTAAAATAGTGGTATCAATTTCAAAAAAGTGTTATCAACCTTGAAAATAGTGTCATCAACTTTGAAAAACTATCATCAAATTTAAAAAGGGTCATCAAGTTTGAAAATAGTGTTATCAACTTTTAAAATAGTGGCATCCACCTTGAAAAAGTGTCACTAAGTTTGAAAATACTATCATCTACTTTTACAATAGTACCATCAACCTTGAAATTTGTCATCAAATTTGAAAAAGTGTCATTAAGTTTGAAAATAGTGTCATCAATCTTGAAAATAGTTTCATCAAATTTGAAAATTTAACACCAAACGTAAAAATAATGTCGTCAATTTTAAAAATAGTGCCAACCTTAGAAAAATGTCATCAAATCTAAAAATAGATGTAGTAAATCTTGAAAAAGTGTCATCAACTTTGAAAAATTGTGATCCACTTATTTAGGAAGAGTGAGCCTCTAGTAAGCGAGTATCCAAATCATCATAACCACGAACCAACATAGGCAGCACATATGATATCAGGTGTTCATGACTGGTCTGCTACATTAGTCATCTCATATTTATCATAATTCAACTAAAGATGGGCAAGTGTTTAAAAAAACTTGCAATGCTTCAAAGTTATTTTACCTTGTCAATAATAAGTTCAGCATGCCTCAGAAGTAGTAACAATGTATCTGGTGAAGCAGAACTCAGGACTGGTAAAAGAGCTGGCATAGTTGACAGCTCAAAATCAACTTTCTCCTACATCAAGATTGATAGGCGAAAAATATGAGAAAGATCAAACTGAAGGAATCACAGATAAAGCCTGAACAAATAGAAATGAAACTTTCCAGGCTACCAAAAAAAGATTCAAAGGTAATTATCATTCACTAAAACAACATGCATCCAAGAAGGAGAACAAGTGTATACCTGAGACTCTACCGTTACTAGCACCATTGGCAATATAATTGACTGCATTACTAGAGAGTCAAGTGACTGAGAATCAGATGAAAAGGATGATGGTGAGTGATCTCCAGATGCTAAGTTATATCTTTGATCACTCCTCCCATTCGAACCCGTCACTGAGACTGCATCTGGATTGAACTTGAGCCCTTTCAAATTATCAATTTCCGAGCAATCTGAAGGGCTTCATGTGAAGAACCCCTCACATATGCAATCTCATCAGATTGGCATTTCTCCATATCCTCAATGATCAAATCAAGCTCCAAGTAAATGCTCTTGATATCTAAACCACTTCATCAAAAGGTTTATCATATGAAATTACTTGCAACCTCTTCTATGGGTTCCTCTCAGTGGCCCCAACATCCAAGATCTCTATACCAATCCAAGATTTAGGAAATCAACAAAAAACATACTCTTATACAAGAAAACATATATCAGAGATTTAAGAAATCGAATGTTGGGGCGGGTCCCCGCGGTCTATTTTTATTTTAATAGATTTATGGTCCTAAATCAGAGAAAAGGGAAAAAGACCATTAAGAAGCGGCCCATATAGCTTTCCCTATAAATACAAAGGTATATGATACGGAGAAGGAATCACTTTTCTCACACGTACTAAAACTCTGCCGAAATTCAGAGCCAAAAGTACTCCGTTGTCTTATTATACCCGAGCACTAATCGTAATACTTACCCCTCTATCGAGCTGCTACTGACTTGAGCGTCGAGAGCCAAATCTAGAGGAAGCCCCCCCTCTTCCCTTAGATTTGGTTGTGCAGGTACATCGTCGAGGACGTTCGCTGGCTAATCGACGAGCACTTTGGACTCTGGAAGCTTGGACCGTCTTTACCCTCAGCTAAGGAAGTCAAGAGTGAATCTAAGCTCTCGTCGAGACGTGTTGACTCTACGAGGAACTTGGGCTTCAACATCGAAGACATACTCTTATACAAGTAAATTTTCAAATCATCAATAATCAACAAAAACAATGACTTATTAAATAGTGAATTTCACAATTCATACTGAAATTCGAACACCAGAAAAGAAGACCTTGAACTCGATGGAGAATTTCACCAGAAACAAAGATCGGTCTCGCTAACAAACCCTAGGTGTTGCAAATTAAGGTTTGCATCTTGATGTTGCTCGCGCCGCCAGGTCTCATTCATCCTCTCCAGATGCTGAATCTTGATGATTTCCCTCCACCTCTTGAGGTCGACATGCTTTCCGGATATCGAAGATCGGTGGTGATGAGTGTGAAGAGAGAAAGAGAGGAGCGAGCACGGTAAGGAGAGAGAAGAGAGTTATAAAATTATTTATATAGGGGTTAGTTTTCAGTAACTAGTAAAACGAGGGTTAGATATTAAATAAAACTAGTAAAGTATGTATCTAGTACAATTCTTTCTTGATTCTGCCTTAGTATAAAGACTAGCATATATCTACGTGCCTTGCACTGTATCTTATAATATACTCCCTCCGTCCCAAAAAAAACTTCTCATTTCATTTTTATGCACTATTCACATTCATGGAGAATCTTCTCGA